>NW_021703768.1:3147280-3199551 GCF_005190385.1 Monodon monoceros | reverse complement strand
CTCCCCGTGGTCCTCACCATCTCCCCCATGGTCCTCACCATCTCCCCCATGGTCCTCACCATCTCCCCGTGGTCCTCACCATCTCCCCGTGGTCCTCACCATCTCCCCGTGGTCCTCACCATCTCCACCTTGGTCCTCACCATCTCCCTTGTGGTATCTGGCCTTGTCTGATCTCTGATGACACCAGCAGTCCTCATGGGAACATCACTTTCACAGAGTTCAGGTACTGGGGATCTTGATACTTTACTGTTTGTAAAGCTGTAAAAAAAAATAATAAGGCAACTTGCCTTAGAAGCTGCACTCATTAGAATGTTCACAAAGTCGTACCCAAAGGCCAAAGTCTGAAGTCACCACTCACTTTCACAAATAAGAGAAGCCTGCCGGCCACTGCTCACCACTGCAGCTGACCACAAACCAGACTCCTGGAGAAGCTGCTGGAGCCCCTGGCCAGATGTCCCACGTGAAACAGGCTGGGGGAGGTGCTGAGTTCCTCATGGACTTGGGGAGAAAATGATGGGTGTGAGAAAAGCAGTGTCTCCATGGCCTTACACACGTTGCCGTGTTATCCATCACGCAGCCTCGGTGAAATGAAAGCGTGTAGGCAGAGGCAGGATGTCCGTGTTTTCATCCTCAAAGACATCACTGTTTCACGCACCTCTTCTCCCGAGAGGTAGAGCTAGCCAGTTTGAAGGTCATCGGCCTGATTCAATTTGTAAGTCATTGTCGACTTAGGGGATGTCAATAAAAGAGGGGCTGGCCCTATTGTTTGTCCCTTCAGGGTTCCCCGTGCCAAATCTTCTCCAGATCCAAGCCATCAGAGGGTCTTGCCTAGCAACTTCCCCAGCCGTGAGTGGTCCTTGGATGGGGCAATGAAAAGACATTTCCTGTGCCGTGTGGTGTAACACGAGCTGCAGATTTCGCAGGAGCTGCAAGATGCAAGGGAGGAAACTGGAGTGCCCGGAGACAGCGCACAGCAATAAATCATCGTAGGATGGAGCCTGTCAAGGCCCTTTCTGGGGCTGGTGCTGCTGTCAATTACAGCCAGCCCGGCACCATCTGTAATTGTTTAAAACATCACCCGTACCAGGATCCACGCTTCTAACACTTACGCCTCATTTACGCCTCCCAAAGAACACTCCAGAATACACCGCTCGGCCACGAGGCTATGCAGCTGTGCTGACCTCCAAACAAACATAACATTCAGCAAAACCCTCGAGCTGTGAAATAAAATCCCAATGACATGACTTTCATTTTGAGTCGACGTTCTGGCAGCAGGGCTCACTCTGGTCAAGGTGAACCGGAAGCGAGAGCAGGTTGCTGCATTTCAGGGCAGAGATTGCAAATGAAGACAAGCATTTCAGGACCGAAAGGGCTTTCCCACACTTGAAACAAATTCTCCACTGAAAATACCACCATCAGTCCCATTCACTCTGAGCAATGCCTTTTGTCTGAAACGTGGCATCCGAAAGCTCAGCGTGTCTGTGTTCTCAGCGGGGAACACAGAGGAGGGAATACGCGGATGTGAGCCCACCTGTGTGTAAAGGTGCTACTCCTTTCCGCCAGTGAATTAGGTTTTTCTAACTTTTCTAAGAGCACGTGTAGAAGGTTTAGTTTATTTTATTGATCTATCAATACACAGAATACATTTTATAATTAAAGAAAAAGGAGAGGCACGTCTTTACAGAGGAATTCCAAATAATGTACGTGACTGTCCCCCCTCCAGGCAGTGGATCTAACACTTCCCTCCCCAGGGCTCACCCTGGAGATTGCACTGGACTTTGTGACTCATTTCCGGACAGTGGAGTCTGGAAGGGGAAGCCCAGCACCTGTATGGAGGAGATACCTGCACCACCCCTTGAGCCCGGCAGCCCAGGCTGGTATCACCTGTGGTGTCACTTGGATGTCACAGACCTCTGATATGTAATGGATAGGTACTTCGTCCCCAGAACCTACAACCCCAAACTAATCATGACACAACCTCAAATAACTCAAATCGAGGGACATTCTACAAAATACCTGCCCAGTACTCTTCAAACTGTCAAAGTCATGAAAAACAAAATAACTCAAATCGAGGGACATTCTACAAAATACCTGCCCAGTACTCTTCAAACTGTCAAAGTCATGAAAAACAAAGTCTGAGAAACTGTCCTGCATTGGAGGAGCCCATGGAGACTTCTGACTAAATGCAACAGGGCCACCTGGACTGGATCCTGGATCAGAAAACGACACTGGTGGAAAAGCTGGCAAAATCCAATATATTCTGTGTTTAGCTGACAGCGTTGTCCCAGCTGACTAAGATGCTGACTTTAGGGGAAGCTGGCTGAAGGGTATATGGGAACTCTCTGAACGATCTTGGCAATTTTTCTGTAAATTCTAAAATTATTCCCCCACAAAACATTTACAAGATCAGATGCAAACGAGTCTTCCATAATGCTGAGCCACTGTAGCTGAAATGCATGGTGTGTGTCTCCTTTTCCCTCTGCCCGCTTCGGGCACGGTTGTGAGGGTGTGACCACCCGGCTCCTGGAATGCAGACATCTTCTTGGATTGAAATATGTGACATTTCAGCTCACTAAAACGTTTCCAAGTTTCCATGGTTTCTTTCTCTTCTGGAGAATATTCTGGATTACGTGTCATTTGCTACTAACAATAACCTATGGAAATGTAGGTCCATAATGGAAAGTGCAGGAGCTACCATATAAACAAAATAGGTAGCAAAAAACTTCATTGAGTCTACTTTCCCTGTTAGAAAGTTACACAAGAGCTTAAAATATTTTCTTCTATCTCTTTATTATGTCTAAGAAGGATATAACCAGGGTTTCCAGAATCTCTGGGCAGAAGCCCTGCTATGGCCCAAATTACCACAAAGCATGTGTGTATGAACCTGTTGGAAACATTTGGTGTTATTTGATGTAAATGGCTTATATTTTGTTCCTTTGTGTGGACGGAGCAGAGCTTGGGTCAACCATGTCAGCCCTTTGATGCTGTCTCCTTCATGGTCACAAACACGGAGGCTTCACCCGAAGCATCACTGCAGTTACACAGGGACGTTGCCGGTTGGTGGAATGCCCCCGCCTTGTGTGTGGTCACTGACGTTCCCCAGAGCTGTCCAGAAGCTGGTGGGGTGCTGAGAGTTTCTATCCCAACATGCTAACACGGTCAAACCCTCCTTGGAACTTACCTTTGTCCCTCTCCAAAATTAATATAGAAAAGTTAATAGCTTTGAAGTTATTGCAGGTAATCAAGAGCCAGTCTTCAACCCAGACTATGCCCACCCCAGGGAAGAGGGCTTCCAGGGGAACCCAGCTCAGGTGGGTAGAAGGACGTCAATTTCCAGCTTCTCAGCCTCCCTGTGCTTCTTTCTTAAATCTGCTCTGGCTGAAACCTGCCCACTGTCGGCCTTTCCCTCTCTTTCCGATCACTCCTTCCTCACTTCTCAAAAGGAAGATGCTGTCCTACAGTTCGGAACCTAACTGTGGCACCTTGGCACCAACCCCACCCCACAAGGATTCCAGGGCTCCAAACAAGAGATGGAGGTTGAGAAGGTAAATGGTACAAGGCCTCTGCAAGCCTGGCGGCGCCCACCTCTCTGTAATCATCACTGTAGAGGAAGATGGAGTCAACGTGTTGTCAGGGGGTCACGTAGAGCCATGTTTGATGATAGATCGTTATGTTATATTTGGTCTATAACTCAGAGTTTTAGAGAACCAAGTGCTATTTTTAAACCCAAGTTTCTTCTATTCTCATCTGTTTATGTACTTTCAGTGACCACAACAGCAAAAGAGCATGAATAAATTTGAACCATATTTGATTCTAGCAGTAAATCAATGTCATCAATTATGCATTTATTTACAGACTCCTTTACAACAACATTGTATTTTTTTATGTTTAATAACTTTTAAATGTATAATATATTCTTATCGTTTTGCTCCAGTTTTTACAAATAAAATTTCTATTAATAACTCAATCCAAAATAAAAGCCTACACAAAACTTCTGTAAGAAGATTTCAGTTATATATATTTTTCGTTGCAAAGAGGAATGATTGAGTCATCAATACAAGACTGAAGAGCAATGGTACATAAAACTGGGGTTTAGATATAATAATATAATACTAGATAAAATTAGGATATTAAATATAATGGAAATAGAAGTTAAAGAAAAAGAAGATGAAGTTTTCCAAATGTTAAAAAAGAGATTATGTATTATTAAAGAGATGAGGATGGACATCAATTCAGTATCTCATTTTAATTTCAAGATGTTCCTGGGTTTTTAAATAAATGCTGATGGGTATCCAGTCAATCAAAAGAGTGATGTGATAATTTAATATTTGAGATGTTGATACAAAAATCACATATTTTGTAACTACTTAAATAGGATGGAAAATGTTAAATGTCACCATAAAGATGTGTGAGGGAACCTTCAGTTGTGAGAAAGTGATTTGAGGGATGTGTGATGAGGAAAGTTGGGGACCCGCTCCTGGAGTGACCGCTATTGTGAAGACAGGGGTCCTGAGTGGGTCTCACCGCCCTTTGTCTCCATCTCCCGGGCTCTCCGGAGAGCCTTGGCGAGCTTGGCGGGCAGCACCTTGGGAGACACCTGGTCCAGCTGAGTCGTTGCCCTGGGTGGAGGGCCGGCACCTGTGCCTGGGCAGGTGGGCTGGCTTTCTCCCAGGGTGCGTTGTATAGACACGACTGTGGCACTGCCAATGGTTACTGTGGAAACGCTCGCCCCCCCAATCACCACCTTTACAATGTATCTGAAATGAAGGCTTTAAATAACTCTAAACCCATTGTCTTATTGCTTTCTTTTTCAATCCCATGAGCATCATATGTCTTCTAGAAACTGTCAGAAATGTGGTTTTGAAAACTTTTCGGTTTGTTTCCATTTTTATACTCCCAAGGCTCTTCGTCAAGTTCTATCCATTTTGCTCGGCTTTTACAAAAAGCCTGTTGGAAGGTGAGGTCTTCCCTATTCTCACAATTTCCCTTCTTCTCTCTTTTTATAAAGGAAAGCTTTTATTGTCATCATTATTAATGATATTGTTACCCTCTGGCTGCTTGATAAAAGTCTAGTATTCTGACCAGAGGTGACCCTAGAGATGGCGGGGATGGTGTCTTCGTTCCGAGGTGGGTGACAGGGGCCCTTTCGGAGAACCCCTGTGTGGAGCCTCCAGGTTGGGGGTGTCCTGTGTACGTAGGGCTCTGTCTGCATTGACCATCGGCCTCGGGATGCATTGATCACTGCTATTCCTACTAATGGGTGAGGCTGTGGGGTCTGAGGGCCACGCTAGCCCTCATGGCTAGCATGCTAGCACCCGGGCCTCATGGACGAGAGGCCCCGACGTAGCTGCCTGGGAACATTGTGAATCTGAAAATCTGCCCTGAGTCTCCCCTGGGATGCCTTGGGCTACCCCTGTCCTGACCTGTTTCCTGAATCCCAGCGGCACTATGGATGGTGCCACTACAAACTCAGGGCTTGGAGGTGATAGCCTTGGAACAGAGGGTTGGCTGTTCAAACAATTTAGCATCATGAACCAGGGAGCCTGCCTGCCAGGGTTGCTGTGTTGGCTACTCAGGAAGGGGCTCTTTGGGGCTCCTGGTGACTGCATTCCAGGAAGACATTTGAGGGGGGAGGGGGCAGCCAGGAGGTTCCTGCAGGGCTTTGGGAAAGAACGTACATCCCACCCAGCAAAGGCTGAGTCCCGGGGCAACTGTGGGTGCCCTCCAAGGCGAGCGGCCAGCACTCCAGCCCTGGCCACTACTTGAAGCGCGAGGACTCTGGGCTCATGGCAGTCACTCCGGGGGCTGCACAGAAGCCCACGCCTGTCGGGTGGCAATGTGACGACCCTTGGACATGCAGGTCCTGTGCCAGCTCTGGACGGGCCCAATGCCTGTGTCCCCATCCTTCCCCTGGGCTTGAGCCCAACACACTGCCCCATGCAAACTCTTCATGAAGCCACACGGCCAGAACAAAGCAAGTTTTCTACGTCTGACACATGAACACCATCTGGTGAGAAAAGCCCTGGAATAACTGAACGTGATTTTATAATTTTGGGGCTTTCATCCAGCATTGAGGACCCGCAAGTTTCCCAGCTGCAGTTCACGATGTTTTTCGGTGGTTGGAGCCTCTCGGACAGGTATTATGAATGCAGTCATGGACAGATCAGGGTAATTCCCGAGAACACGTGCTGAGGGTCTGCCCATAAATGATCATTAAGAATGTCTGTTTCCCCCAGCTATCCAAGTATTTCCTACAACAGATGAAGAGCCCTCTCTCTTAAACAAGGCCAGACACAAAATATAATTTAATTTTGTAGTTAATTTTTAAACTGAATTAATTGACAAAGAAGCTCTCTGTGTTCATGATATGAAAAGCGGGTACCTACTCATCAATAAACAATGATTATTAATCAATAATCACACAATAGTCACTCTGGAATGATTTGCGAATGGAGGAAACAAAAAAAACCATGCAAACTAGCAACACGCAAAGGGAACATTTATAAGCAGACCCTCCTAACACGTGTACGTATCTTGGACATACAGTAGCTCATTTCGTAGGAGTCACATCCAGAGCTCTTCATCTGTCTTCTCTCTGCTTCTGTTACAGTTGTCACTGGTGCTGGCCACTCTGATGTGGGCACACTCCGTCCTGCTTCCTGGGGGATGAGGGTTGAGCCGGGGTGCTAAGATTCTGAGGATGGATGCCTTTGTCTCCAAACCTCGGGAGCTCCAGGGCCCCCAGAGGAGACCTTGTCTCGTTGAGCTCAGCCTCCCAGTGCCTCACCCTGATGTTTTTCCAGTCCCACGGCAGGGGTGTGGGAAGAGGTGGCTTCTTTAAACACACTTTACACCAGCGCATCGTGCGCTCAAAACCGGCACGCAGGGGTGTGTGCGTCTGATGCTTCAGACATCGTACAGGCGTATTTCTTAAAAGGAAATCCCATAAGACATGTGAAAGCGCTTTCTATAAGTGGAAATTGTTCAAGACCGCGAATGCTACTGATACATTTTTTTTGCTCATAACATTATGAAAATATCGAGTGTGAAACCAACCTCGGACGGGTTAGCGTGGCTCCTGGACATGTGATTATCCCACCTCAGACCTGAGGGTGTGACAGGTGACAGAGGCCAGCCCGCAGGGAGGTGCTCAGAGCTGCGGCCCCAGGGATGAAGCAGACCCCAGGGTCTCTCGGAAATAGAACTGTGGTCCCCATGGTCCGTGTCTCTGCTCCCTTCACCCACCGTGGGACAGAAACACCAGAGGTAAGTCTTAGGAGAATGGGGTGCACTCCTGTCTCATGATTTCACCCGGCTCAGAAAACATGATGCAAGAAGCTGTACGGTGTAGAGGGCAGGACCCTATTCCTGGTTTCCCCCAGGCTGGCGGATGAGGGACGGATGGACAGACAGAGGATGTGGCAGTCCCTCGCCCGGCACTCCTGTTCCTGGAGCCACGCGGCTCCCGCTCGCCCATCTCACAGGAATGAACCACAAGGGGGAAGAGCCGGGATTTAAAAGCCTTTTGATCTTCCTGAAAGATGGTTGCCAGATGGGGAGACGGAGAGCCATTCGAACACTAGGAATATACACTTAAAATCATCTTCATCTTGTTCAGCTTTTCTCTGCAACTCTATATTAGAGGAGAAATTGATCATAGCTGTGATTTGGGCGGGGGGAAGCTTTTAAGGGAAGGACGGTAACTTCGGAGATGTCAGAGGCGGGCAGGAGGGCAATTTAAGACTCGTGTCACTCAGTCAGAAGGACTGGTTTATACCAGGGAAGAATAAAACACATAAGGAACAAATTTATGGAAAATATTCACCGATTGATCTGTTTATTACTCAGATATGGAGAAAGGGGAGAAAAAGGTTTTGAAAATCTTTTCCCACATTTTTCAGCTTTGCCGCTCCGGGCCCCGTACACAGACCTTTCTTCTCTCCATCAGCAGGCTGAGTCTAAATGGAGTTTCTGAGGTGTACTTGATGAGGAGGAAAATACATTTTAAATGATGTATTTTAAAAATGTCCACCCCCACTGGGGATTTTACGTCTAGTGATAAAGAAGAAACTGTGTACAGGTGCATTTCTACACTGGAGGCATAATTGAAACAGTACATGTTTATACTTGCCCTAATTGGTAACATATAAACTTACTCAAAAAGAAACTTCATGACCTTTCAATCAAATATATTACTTTTTCAATGAAAGCTTTTAGGTCAAACTTCTAAGCATGTATTGGGACATCTCTCATCAAGAATTTAGTCCAACGAAAACAAGCAGAACGTTTAAAATTCACTTTTGGGGGGCAAACTCTGGGTCCAAAACAATGTAATTTGATGAGCCTGCTGTAATGACAAATCCATGTTTACACTTCCCTGTCTCACTGAAAAGGTACCAGCAATTTGCCAGTTGTGAGCATTTTTCTGGCACGACGCACATGCTGATGTGCACATTTTCCAACACTGCCAAGTGTTCCCGTGGGATCGGTGCCCACGCTTTGGATTTATTGAAAATGCTGCACTTTAGGACATTCTAAAAACAGAGCCCAGCCGACTGGTGCAGATACACATGTCTGGGCAGACGCTCAGGACAGTGCTTTCCAGGGACTTCCCACCTGACCCAGCCGGACAGCCACCTTGTTCCCATCCAACAGTGGCCTGGGACCCCCGGGTCCAAAATCAGTACTTCCCCCAGTTTGGAATCAGAAGAGAAATCAGAATAATTCACTAAGTGTGCTCATTTAGAGTGTCTACATCAAAATTAGGCAAGGAGTTAATTCCACTTCTCCATCCTTAGATTGTTTAAAAGAAAATCTCAGGGCTTCCCTGGTGGCGCAGTGGTTGAGAGTCTGCCTGCCGATGCAGGGGACATGGGTTCGTGCCCCGGTCCGGGAGGATCCCACATGCTGCGGAGCGGCTGGGCCTGTGGGCCATGGCCGCTGAGCCTGTGCGTCCGGAGCCTGTGCTCCGCAACGGGAGAGGCCGCGGCAGTGAGAGGCCCGCGTACCACAAAAAAAAACAAAAACAAAAACAAAACAAAAAAAAAGAAAATCTCAGAGCTGCGAATATGGAACGAACCCCGTTTGTAAGCCGCAGCTGTGAGTCAAGATCTCACGTTTAAGTATTTGCAACAATGAGGCTCAAAAGGCTGGCGTGAACAGGTTTACATGACTCACTGATGAAGGTGGCGAGTTGTGTGTGGAAGTGCTCTATCACGATTGAATACATAGCCGCCAGGACTCTGCATCGGTTGCATTCGCTGGACGTTTTTGGATGCAGCGATGAAACCGCTTGCTGAAGTCCCAGCACTGGGATCCCTCCTCCGGGGACACTGGTTCCCTGTGCCGTTCCCCCTCCCCAACACTGGCTGCTCAGGGACCCCCTTCCAGGCAGGGACTGTCCTCTCCATCACTAACTCCGGCTGAGCAACCTGCTCTTGCACTCAGTCAGCCTATTGGGCTGGAGGTGCCCGCCTCCCCCATCCTGAAGTGGGAGACAGCATCAGTCCACCAACCGCCCCACCCCCCGACCCTGGGGCCATGGAAAAGAAGATTGTGCACTTCCCTCCTTCCCCAGCACCTGTCACATCTCCCCTCATGCTCACAAGGGCCTCACTTTGCCCACCTCAGCGGGATGGGGGACACCTCTCCACGTTGAGGGCAGATGCCAGGTGAGCTGAGACAATGTTTGCAAGAATTCCACTGTCTGCCTCCAAGGTCGTCTTGGGGATGGAGAGGAGAGTGGCACAGGGAACCAGTGTCCCCAGAGGAGGGATCTCAATTCCGGGACTTCACAAGGATTTTGGGTGGGAAACTTACACATTAACTCACTGAATGTCCATGATCACTTATTCAAGCATTTAAAGATGTGTCTTTATATTAACTACCTGTGTGCAGGCATCGCGCCCGGTAAAGAAGACACCATGAAGAGCAAGACATAAGTTCTGCACTTGGGAACCCAGAGGTAGGTGCAGAGAGAGACAGCAAACGGGAAAACGACAGTAGACAGAGGTGTGCCCTGAATTAAGAGTGTGACAGCGAGAAAGGCACAGTGGTGTCTGTACCTGTGGAAGAGGCAGGACAGAGAAAAATAAACCTGAATGAGGATCACCCAGGAGGAAAACAAAGGCAGCAGGTACATTCTGTTCCTGCTGCTATACGGAGGTCATTAAAATACTCCTGTGAAATAAGCAAATGGAATCCATGTGATAGAACTGAAGAAAATGTTTTAAAATATTTTAACAGAGTCCACACTTAAGGCTATTAAAATGTATCACTGATGCATGAAAAACAGAAATGCTATTTCTTTACATCCTCCTTCACCTCACTCTGAATTCACTTAAGTGCAATGGCAAAGCAACACATGTAAATACATATTTAATGTCCCTCTAAAGAAGAAATGTGCATGTGCGTGTGTGTGTGCGCACACGTGTGTGTGTGTATCCACCGGGATGTACAGCCGGTGAGAGATTGTCTAACCTGGTGACCCATCCCGTCCCCAGGATTCCTATGGAAGCTGTGCGTGCCTGGTAATTATTATTCTAACCCTATTAGCATAATGATAGCCTACTTCCCTGGCACTGCATTTTTATCCACAATCTCCCAGAGGTCTTTAAGCTTGTTAATAATCATTACAGATAGCCAATGAAGTGAATCAAGGCTAAAATGAACTCACCTGAACTAAAGAGATTAACCCTACTCAGGCCTGAAGTGCCCCATAAGTATTCATCAACAGTCTCTCTCTATCAGCAAATAAATAATAAAGAGAGTTATGGGGAAATTACCCCGTGTGGGAACACATATTTTTGCTTCAGTGAGTGACTTCTTCCAAGTGGTTCCATCTTTAATTAATACTACCGGACACATCTGAGCTATTTTCAGATGCAATATTCCTACAGATGTGGTTGGGAGTTTCTTGAGGCCTTAGTATCTTATAAGATGCTAAGATGTATCTGTCAGCTATTATGATGCTACATGAAACAGATACTCAAGCAATAGGTCATCAAAACAAAACTAAACTAACCTTAGGAAGTAGCATAATTCATTTTCTTCCTGTCCTTTTTTTTCTTTTATAATCCTAAATCAGATTTTGCTCAGGCACAAAAAAATGCTGTTTCTGATTCTTTGTCTCAATCTGCTCTGTGACCTGGACTGGCTCTTGGTCACTCTGAGCTTGTTATCCTGTAGAAGTGATGGACCATTGCTGTCCATAGAAGTCACATGATGGACAGGGCAGTGTCTGTGCCCGGGACCAAGAGCAAAGACCACTAGTGGCCCTGAAATTCATCCTAAGAACTTCCAAAGTCCTGTCACCTTACCAGCTGGTCATCCTTCCCGGTGAGCTCAGCCACTCAAGAATAAAATGCTTTCCATATCTGTTCAAGTCCCGATATTTATTCTTTAATTATGAAGAGCTCATCAGAGTATAAATACCCTTTTCAAAATTTCAAGAAATTACATGATATTATGTTTATTAGAAAAGCACTACGGATCTGTGGTAGGAAATTTCGATAACACAGATGAGAAAGAAAAGAAAAGGGGAGGAAGAAGGAAAAGAAAAGAAAACAAAAAGAAACCTGAGCCCAGGCCTCTGGACCCAGGGAACACCCTTGTCCACGTTTTGGCGACTACACCCCAGAGCCTCTCTACATCATCCACCAAGTCATCCTCACGGAAAGGGCTGAGGAACCACAGCCTGCATCGCATCGTGACCTGCTCTCCTCCCAGGAAGGCTCTTTAGGGGGAGGGGAGGGTCTGCTTAGGGTCTCTGTCATTCAAGCTACTGCATGGGCCACAGTGGGCTCCGGCCAGATCCGGCATCTGCCCCTCCCCCGGAAGTTCCAGGTCCCTCTCCCACTTCCTGTGACGTCCTCCCCTGCCCATCCTGGGCTGTAGTCTCGAGGAGCAGCCTGCTGCCCCGCCATACCACAATCACCATCACTCTGTGCATGCGTGCGCACACACACACACACACACACACACACATGCACACACTTTCCTTAAATGACCTGTTGTCCTCTTCACCATTCCATGTCTTTGGAGCCCTAGCCCACTTATTGCCAATCAACCAAAACAGCCTTTAACTAACCCTTTATCCTTAGCATTTTCATGACTGTTTTGTCATGAAAATGTTATGGTTTATCCTACCCTGCTTACCTGATGAATTAGAATCTTTTTGAACATGGGAATTCATGTTGAGTATACCTCCCCAATTAATATTATTATTTAGGCTCAAATGTCGCTGACTGGATGACTAGTAGGGGGCAAGTGTACAGCTGACCATCAAGTGCCCTTTGAACCTTCCTTAAATTGTGTAACGTTTTAATAAGACATCACATCTCGTATTAAATCCACATCTCCTTTGCATTGCTTGTGGGTTAATAGCTTGCAAACGTCGTCTGGTTCAGGTGTGATTGTATTTGCAAATCCACCTTCTTCCATATTCTTCTTCACTGTATTATTTCAGACCACTTTTTTTTACAGTGTAACAGGATAGCTTTGATTTTTTATCCAAGTTTCTAACAGGGCAGAATCTATCTAGGTTTGATACCAGCTGCTAAGAGAAGCTGCATTGCCCAATCCCTTGCAGCCTTGCTCCGTTTGCAGATAAAGACTGAGTAGTAAGATGTCAAGTAGAACCACTGGTACTAGGTAGAACCTAGGTGGGCAGGTATAGGTAAGAGGTTGGGTGGCACTACTGTTGGCGTCTAAAAGCTCTTCAGCATGAACTGTTCAGGCGCTCCTCCTGGACAGGGTTTTCTAAGAAGCAGTGAGCACCTTGATGGACTTTTAGGTTGTTCAAAGCTTTAGCCTAACTATGTGGAAACATAACTTTTATCATATTCTTAAGTCAGGGGGATAAAATAGCAAAAACTGTCAAATGTAGAGTATGCTTTCTTTGGTTGGGCAAGGGTAGATTAATGGGGTTGTAGACACACACAGCTGTGTACACGTGTCTGTGCAAGCAAACACACTCACACACCCCAGGACCACTCTGATCCCCAGAATCTTGATTGCACATGCTACCTGATTCCTGTGTTCCAGCAGCAGCTTTATTTAAATGCTGTGTCTTAGCTCAGGCTGCCATACAAAATATCATAGACTCAGTGGCTTAAACAACAGGCATTCATTTCTCACTGTTCTACAGGCTGGGAAGTCCAAGATCAAGATGTCAACAGATTTGGTTCCTGATGAAGTTCCTGATGAGGACCTTCTTCCTGGTTTGCTGACAGCCACCGTCTTGCTGTGACCTCAGGTGTTAGAGAGACAGAGCTCTTCCTATAAGGACACAAATCCCACCATGGGGGCCCCACCCTCATAACCTCACCTAAACCTAATTACTTTCCAAAGTTCTCCCCTCCGAATACCATCACATTGGGGGTTAGGGCTCCAACTTGTGAATGGTGGAACAAACATTCAGCCCATAAGCCCTGACATTTCATTAAAATCAACAGAAAACTTATTTGAGGATGACAGAAAACATTTAGATTTATACAATTTTTTAATAACACTTAATGTGTGTTCAACAATGCACAGAAATACACAAGAACAACCCAGTGCCAACATTAAATTAGACTGCTCCTCCCTGAGGAAGGATCTCTCCTGTGAAGACGTGCAGTCTTAGAACCGAGATCCACAGCTGTCCTGGACACAGCAGGCGGTGAGGCTGGCCCAGGGCTTATGCAGCCCTCTCTCCTGGGACCAGCTGTCCCCTCTCCATCCTGCATGCTGGGTCTGCAGCGATGTCACATGCTGACTCTTGCTAATCCCCCCGTGGGCCACGGTGGGGCTGTCGCTGAGTGTACAGCT
Organism: Monodon monoceros; assembly: GCF_005190385.1. Classification (NCBI taxonomy): domain Eukaryota; kingdom Metazoa; phylum Chordata; class Mammalia; order Artiodactyla; family Monodontidae; genus Monodon; species Monodon monoceros. The sequence continues at coordinate 3,185,742 of NW_021703768.1, read as the reverse complement.
CAGAATCTCATCTCATCCGCATCGGCATCTCTGCAATGTTCCAGGGGCCAATCTCAGGGCAGACATCATCTTTCCTTTTCCAAAATAAGTGCTGCAAGTGCCAGGTTCACCCTAGCACATTTACACTAGCCCCTTCGTCAGGGGCTTCTCACACCATGAGCAGGCTCTTCCTGGGGACAGTACCCTGGCGAGAGCCTGCAGATCCTGAGAAGTGTCTGACCTTTATCGAAGGATGAAACACTGTCTCTTTTAAACTTAAAGTGGCTTGTTAGGACTCCCCATTCTCAAGAAGAAACCCACCTTTTAAGGTCTTTTTTTTGTTCCTTTTTTCTGTTTTTTTTTGCAGTATGCGGGCCTCTCACTGCTGTGGCCTCTCCCGTTGTGGAGCACAGGCTCCGGACGTGCAGGTTCAGCGGCCATGGCTCACGGGCCCAGCCGCTCCGCGGCATGTGGGATCCTTCCAGACCAGGGCACGAACCCATGTCCCCTGCATCGGCAGGTGGACTCTCAACCACTGCGCCACCAGGGAAGCCCCTTTAAGGTCTTTTAAGGTGTGTGGTGTGACCCATCTTCTCCACGGCATCCCTTCCATCCTGACACCGCTCAGAACAGTCTTGGGCTCTCTAGCTCTCTATAAACTCTGAGCACCAGTGACTCCCAAATCTACAGCTCCCAAAGCACCTCCCAACTGCATCTTGTCCCCTGAGCACCGGCCACATGGCCGCTCAATCGAGAAGGCTGGGGACATTCACCTGCTTTTCCCCATCTCTCAAAACCCAATCCACACGGCACCCCGTCGTGGCCACTGTCCTCCAGGGAACATACCTTCCCAGCACCTATTTTCCAGTTCATCACAAGAACCCTGCATCAGCTCTGCAGCATCTTTTACCTGGACTTTTCCTGGACATAAATAATAACGTTATCCAGGTTTTTCTCTGGTGAGTCACCCTTTAAATTAACACATGACCTTCTCTTGGCCCAGCATGTTCCCCGTCTACCTCCTTGTCCTCTGGCTGTGGCCTCAGATTACACCTCCTAGACTTCTCCCAGCATAGCGAGGTACCTTCACCCACACCCCGCAGCACCTTGGGTACTCCTACAAGGAAGGGTGTGCTCTTATTCTTATCTGCCCTGGCCCTGAGTGCCCACCTTTGCTCAACGTGAGTCTGTGAAACATGTGAGATCACTGAAACATAAAATAAAAATTCTGGCTGAATTTTGGTCCCACTCCCTTTATCCTAACAGCCTTATTTCTTGGCAGCACTGGGAGGGTGGTCCCTCCCAGGCCAGGAGAATTGACTCAGCCCTGAGTTCCAGCACGCTGGGAATGGGCAAATCTCCCCTTGGAGTTTGTCTGCTCCAGCTTCTGGGTGCCCCAAACTGGACTCCAACCAGCTGTGGTGTTCCTTAAGTCAGGGTCACCTGCTGGGTATATAAGTAAAGGAACCTTTTGAGGATAAGTGACAGATGTGTACCCCCAAACTCAAGAGCAAGAAACAAAAACAGGCACCACTGACACCACCAAATTAGAAAGCAGAAGCAATAACTGTGTTTGTCAGCTTTTGCCAAATTATTGATGTACACACAATGTGCTTTTATCCTTTTAAATTACCAAGTCAAAACATAGGAGTTACACTTCTCCACGCTTGTATGCGCTTCTCCAGATCATGAGGAGGGCTCTCAGTGGCCCCGAGCGCCTACACAGCTCTCGGCCAAATGCAATCTGTCTCAGAGAACCCCTTCTGGTAACTCTTAACTGCATTTTTAGCTTTTACCTTGAAATCCCACTGTTCCAACTGCCTCACTTTAAGACAGGCCTCCTGGTGTCCGCATAGACCTTGAGCTAGAGCCTCTGAAGCGGCCGCCCCATCTCCTATCTTTACATTTTGTTGTTTCCACTGAAAAGCAAGGGCTCACACATATGTGTGCAATAAATTCAGAAACGATCCACAGCGTGGATGAAAAGACGGATAACACGAGTCAGAAAACGGCAACCCACATGCTACCCCAGTACCCTCGCCATATTTTACTCTGCATTTCAAAATACATCCTTCAGACAGATTTCCCTACATCAGGAAATGGTATCAAAACAGTTCAAACAAGCTTCTCCGTGGCCACTGCACAAAGAGCTTCTGCTTAGTTATAACACTGTCTGAACACTCCTGAAGTTTTCCTTATTTCCCAAAGTTTTTGTCTTATTTTATGATCCTATGTCAGCAAAACAGCAAGCTCCCAAAACATGTTTGCAGGGCACACAAGGGTCTCAAAGGCCACGGACAGCCACATACTTTTACATCAAAACCAACCTGTCAAGGAAAAGCCATTAAACCAGAGACACATCCTCTCCTACTGGCAGCAAATACGTTCACACTCCCAGGGTGGCTATGAATAAAGGCGCCGGTCAGCCAAGGATGGCGCCCTCACTTTCCTCCAGAGGAATGGGAGACAGGACCTCTGCCTGGACAGTGAGATGTTCAGACAGCATGTGCTGTGACGGCTGCAGTGGAGAGTGCGCAAGGGATGCGTACGAGGGGTGTGCGCGATGCTCGTGGACTTGCAGGTAGGGAGAGCACAGCTGCCCCACTGGCCGTGCAGGTGGGAGACGGCGCTAGTCAGCCATGTATCATACAGGGAAACAGGATATAGATACATAGATAGGTAGGTGGGCATAGACATGAAGCCACCAGGTCTGTGTAACCATGAAGGAAACAGCGTCAAAGGGCTTACATGGTTGACCCAAGCTCTGCTCCATCCACACGAAGGAACAAAATGCAAGCCACTTACATCAGATAACACCAAATGTTTCCAACAGGTTCCTACACTCGTATTCTCTGTGGTTATTTGGGCCACAGCAGGGCTTCTGCCTGGAGATTCCGGAGTCCCTGGTTACATACTTCTTAGGCATAAAAAAGAGATCAAAGAAAATATTTTAAGGTCTTATGTAGATTTCCAAATGGGAAAAAGTCACTGAAGCAATAATATGTGCTCCCACATGGGGTAATTTCACTGCAACTCTCTTTATTATTTATTTGCTGGTTGGAAGAAACTGTTGCTGAATTCTTATGGGACACTGCAGGCCTGGGAGGGGTTAATATCTTGAGCTCAGGTGAGTTCATTTTAGATAGGTAGGTAGGTAAATAGATAGATAGATCATCTACTTATCTGTTATCTACCTGTCTATCTATTAACTACCTGTTTATCTATCTATCTATCTTATTATCTATCTCTCTATTATCTATCATTAGATAGATCATCTACTTAACCATTATCTGCCTATCTGTCTATCTCATTATCAATCTCTCTGTTATCTCTCTCTCTCTCTCTCTCTATCCAGTTATCTACACATATCTATATCCACACATGCACATACACAGAAATATTTTTTAGAGATTTATTTCAAGGAATTGGCTTCTGCAGTCCTTGGGGTTCCAAGTCTGAAATCCGTGGGGCAAGCCAGCAGGAAGGGCAGGCTGGAAACCCTCGGGCAGGAGCCAATGCTTTGGTCTTGAGGTGGACTCTCTTCTTCTCTGTGGAACCTCAGTTTTGGTCTTAGGGCCTTCCGCTGATCGGACGAGGCCCACCACCTCAGGGTGGGGCATCTCCCTAACTCGAGTCCACTGCTGCAGGAACTGACACAGTTACCATCAGCTTGGCACCCACACTAGGAGTGGTGTCTGGCTGGATAAGCCTGACCCAGGTGACACACACACTGACCATGTCAGGGGTCGCTGAGCTGAAGGACCCCTGGTGCACCTTTCCCTTTCTGTGAAGGTCCCACCCGTGATTTGTGGGATAGGCACTGCCCTCCCACCTCCTCCCCACACAGGGCAGATGGAGCTGTAGAAGGACACACACTGAGGGCACAGGAGGGGCTCCACGTGGTGTCTACTCTGGCTCACCTGCCCTTCCAAACTCTGGGCAGGATGCCACTCCTTCCATGATGGAGCCTCACTCTTCAGCTGCAGGTGGAGCTGGCCGCGCATCACCTGGGCGGGCAGGGCAGACAGGATGAAGGGCGGGGGGGGGGGGGGGGGGGGGAGGGGGGGGGGGGGGGGGGTTCGGAAGAAGGTGAGGAAGAGGGTGACCATGAGGACCCTAGTGTCCTCTACCTGAAAATAAGACAACGAGAAGATGGGGGAAGAGAGCTGAGAAATACACAGCGTGACCCCCACTGTCCCCACACACAGAACCACCCCCAAGGGCAACAGCATGGCAGACGAACAGAGGTGCAGTCTAGCAACAGACCACCAGGAAGGGTCTGTGCTGTGGAGGGTGAGAGGCACACCTACTGCTAGCCTCACACACGGCAGCGCAGGGACTGGGCCACATGGCTGGGCGGCTGGAATGGACACAGGGGACGCGAGGGGTAATGGCTGCAGGGGCGTCCGTGGGTTGTAAGAACCCGTCCACCTTTTGGATCGTGCCTTTTTCTGTACACAAACATTCAGAGGAGAGAGGACAGTGTTCACCCCAACCCGCACTGGAGCGCCTCAGAATTTGAGTCACCGAGGAACCAAGTGTCACCACTTGGTCACCGCAGCCTCTTCACACGATGGTCACCAGGGTGGAGAGCATCACCTCATTGCCAGGACGAGGAGGCAGAGGTCCACAGAAGGGCAACTCAGCCAGGCTCACGCGGTCGGGTGGTAAGTGCTGGAATCTGGTGAACTGAGGTCCTGGGCCTCACTCTCGGGGCAGCCCCCCATACCCTTTCACAGGGTCCTGCCCGACCCCAGGCACGAAGCCCCCCCTGCACAGGGACCTGACTCCATTCACAGAGGGCCCCCCCTGCACAGGGACCTGCCCGACCCCAAGCACGAAGGCCCCCCTGCACAGGGACCTGACCCCATGCACGGGGCCCCTTCTCCCACCCGGCAAGGGAATGACGTGGAGGCTCAGCCAGGGTTTTGCACCCCTACCAGGATCTGCAAGGAATCTGACCGCTGAAATGATATCGTAAGCACTTTTCATAGTCATTTTGAAATAAGATTTGATTCAAAAAAAAATCAAATGATCCAGAACTTTTATACACATGATCCCATGACTGAGACCTGAAACCGACATTCCAGGTGCAGAAAGCATCCTGGCTCTGGAATGCGGCTGAGCAGGTTTACCCCTAAGCAGGGCTGTGACTCTAACAGGCTGCTAGTCAGGCTCTCACTCAGCAAACTGTGCTCTGGAGAGAGTGGCTGCCTACACAGCAGAGTCTGCGTTTGTGCAATGCCACAGGCAAAGAGCGGGAGAGGCAGCAGACTCAGAGGACCCGCAGCCTTAACGGAGGTCACTCTGTCTGTTGTCATGTGACGTCAGTACTTTAAAGTGCTTCCTGGTTCACGGCCTCAGGGCACATCCATCACATCCCCGCTGAGCTGGCTGCTCTCCACGGACTTGGACTCCGGGCCCAGCTTCCTCTCTTGTGCTGGGAGCCTGGCCAGGTCACAGCCTCTCAGAGTTTCGTCCTGTGTGTTCAAAAGGGACAGAAATTCCCCTTTGCTGGGTCCCTGAAAGCACTTATACACTGTAAAGTGAGGTGCTGTGTGTGGTCAGCATTCATTCCTTTTCCTGAACACACACAGTCATGTTTCTCAAAAGTGACGTTGATCCCTTTAGCAAATGCACAGGGTTTTGTGATCAAGAGTCCACACAGACACAGTGATAAATCCCTTTCTTGCGGCCGATGGGCCATGTACGTGATGGTGAGCGCTGCCGTCATCGGGGGTGGGGGGCTGGGCCACCCTGTAGCCCTTGGTTTCCCCACCCACCTGTGCACCAGCTCCCCAGGTCCCAGCCAGATGGAGAGGCTCGAATGTCTGTCAGAGGGTGGGCTTTGAAAAGTGAATTTTCATCCAACTCTGAAGCTTCCCTGCATCTTGAAATGGGGGCTCCGTAGATTCTTTCTTCAAATGTGCAGTGTTAATAATCATCCCAGATAGCCCACCAATTCAACCACAGAGGTGTTTTGTTTTGCTTTTTTGCCCACTTTTAAACTGGCCTCTTTGTCTTTTATTGTCTTTATTTTGATTTGAAGGAGTGCTTTTTTTAATCAAGTTTTTCTTGAAGTATAGTTGAGTTACAATGTTGTGTTAATTTCTGCCATACAGCAAAGCGATTCAGTTATGCATATATATACTTTTTGAATATTCTCTTCCATTACGGTCTGTCATAGGGTTTTGAATAGAGTTCTCTGTGCTATACAATCGTTTATCCATTCTATATATAAAGTTTCCATCCACTAACCTCAACCTCCCACTCCATCCCTCACCCCACCCCCTCCCCCTTGGCAACCACCAGTCTGTTCTAAACCACAGAGGTATTTAACATCACAGAAGAAACTTCATGCCGGTGGACAAACGAGACCCTCACACAGCTCTGCAATCGGGCTGATTTCAATCCAGCCCCTCAGAAGCTGGAAGAGGCTCCAAGCCAGCGGTTGAGGCCTGGGCATGTCGTGACAAGCTTGGAGGCTTTGTCCTTCGCAAGTACCAGTCCCAGTGACAACAATAATACACACTCAACAATCTCCTGACTTAATACGAAACTGCCGCCTTATCCGAGTGAAAGCTGGGCTGCGATGTCTTTTGTTAGAATTTACTATGCAAAATCCATTGGAAAATGGCAGTGAAAAAATTTTGTTTCAACACACAATGTACGGATTGAGCCAAACTGTTGAAAGCGGGGGAAGAGAGCAGCGGCAACTGGCAGGCGGACAGGGCGGTGACGTGTGCAAGGATGCGCCAGCCCATCCTTCTGTGTCCCGTCTCAATACCCAGTGATTTCCGCCTTTTCTTCAGCACTGCTTAGAAGAAACATTCATTGAGCAAGGTGCTTATTTAATTTTCCCCAACTCTGAAAAGCTAAAAACAAATGCTTGCCCATTATCGTTTATGCCGGACAGAGAAAGTGGAGGCCAGGAAACGCAAATATGCGGCGCATGGTGGGTTCAGCCAGAGCCCCATTGTTTACACATAAATTATAGCAAAACACTGCTGGCAGCACCACCCATGCTAACGGTGTCGGATTGCCACTGTGTGCCCAATTAAAAGGGTGTAAAATATCACAGTCATACCACACAGCCCAATTATGCTCCTCCAAACTTACAGCGGACAACGGACAGCCAAGGACTTTGGAAGCCACGGCAAACTCAAATGCAAAACTTGAGGCCTCGACTCTCTGGAAAGAAAATAAGCCAAATCCAACTTAAGAGAATTATTGGGGCAAATTTCCAAAACACTAGCTTCAGTCTCTCTGTGACTGCTCAGACATATAAGGAACACTTAGGTTTCAACCAAAAATAGGGATGTACTTCCAGGGTGATGGCACTCAAAGCACTTAGATTAATGTAACAAAAAAATGAATTTCAGATTTTCTCTAAATTTTAAATATGTAGTGAAGGTCTGAGGTTTTCCAATTTTCTTTAAGGAATCATAAGGTGTTCTACTGTCTCCACCTTCATCTCAAAACCATCAGAGATGGTAGCCTTGAAACCTCAACTGACCTGTTCCCTACATCAGGGATGCACACCCACCCCGCCCCCTGTCACAGGATCCACAGAAACTTCTTGATCCCAAAGGCTAGAGGTAGCAGCATTTAATAAAAAAAAAAAAAAAAAAAAAGACTATTTTAGAGCAGTTTTATGTTCACAGTAAAATTTAGTGGAAGTACAAAGATTTCCTATTATCCACCACCCCCTCCATACACACAGCCTCCCCCGTGATCAATATCCCCCATCGAGAGGAACTTTGTTAAAATCCATGAACTCACAGCAATGCATCATTACCACCCAGAGTCCATAGACCACAGTGGGGTTCACTCTTGGTGTTGTACGTTCTATGGCTTTGGACAGGCGTATAATGGAATGAATTCACCATTGCAGTGTCATACAGAGCAGTTTCATTGTCCTAAAAATCCTCTGTGATCCACCATTCATTCCTCCCTCCCTCCCCCACCAGTGATCTCCAGGAGGAGATCACTGATCTTTCTACTGTCTCCACAGCTTTGTCTTTTCCAGAATGTCACAGAGTTGGTGAATTAGTCAGGTCTCTCCAGAGAAGCAGAACCAGTAGGATGTGCATATACATTTATGGAGCAAGAGATTTAGTATAAAGAATGGGCTCATGTGATCACAGAGGCTGAAAGTCCCAAGATCTGTCATCAGCTGGCTGGAGACCCAGGAGAACCAGTGGTGTAGCCCCTGTCCAAATGATAGAGGGATCCAGACCCGGGTAGAGCAGATGTTTCAGTCTGAGTCTGAAGATGGGAAAAGACTAATGTCTCCCCTTAAAGGAGTCAGGCAAGAGGAGTTTCCTCTCAGCTTTTTGTTCTATTCAGGTCTTCAACTGATTGGCTGAGACCCACCCACACTGGGGAGGGCAATCTCCTTTACTCGGGCCATGGTTCAAATGCTAACTCCATCCAGAAACACCCTCACTGACACACCCAGAATCATGTTTGGCCAAAAGTCTGGGCACCTCATGGCTCTCTCAAGTTGACACATACAGGGCATCATACAGGATGCAGACTTTGCAGACTGGCTTCCTTCACTGAGTAATGTGTGTTTACATTTCCTCCATGTCATTTCATGGCTCGAAAGATCATCTGTTTTTAGTGTGGAATAATATTCCATTGCGTGGATGGACCACAGTTTTTCCATTCACTGGAGGGCATCTTGGTGGCTTTCAAGCCTTGGCAACGATGAATATAGCTGTTATAAACATCTGTGTGCAGATTTTTGCGTGGGCGCAAGTTTTCAACTTATTTGTGTAAATCCCAAGGAGTATAGTGGCTGGGTTGGGTGGTAAGAGTGTGTTTAGTTTTGTAAGAAACCATCACACCATCTTCCTAAGTGGCTGCCCCATTCTGCATTCCCACCAGCAGGCGGTGGTGTCGTAGAAGACTTTCTCATGGATCTGGCAGCATCCTTCCTGGAATCTTTTTGTCTGGATTCACTTCCACATCTCCTCTTCTCCTCTGTCCACTCTGTAAAGGAGACACCTGCAGAGCTCTCCTCCCTCAAATCCTACCCAAGCCAGCCTTGGACATCCTCTCCCGCCTGTCTGTCGTATGAACCCCAGCACCATCGTCGGTGGGGCAGCAGTCCTCAGTCAGAGGAGCTGCCACACATCCCAGGCTTCTGGGCTCTCTGAGCTTCGGTGCCTGGAGACCCCATCCCACCTTACACGGAGAACCCCCCCTTCTCCCAGCCCCCCACCACAGGCATTGATCCTCGGTGCCCCTTGTCTGCCCCAAGGACCAACTCCCCCTAGAGAAATAGCTTCCTGCACCCTCAGTCCTAAGGGTGGGAGAGAGCCGACCTCTGCCAGCGGGGTCTGCGGATGGTGAGGAAGTCTCCTCCCCACCCATGTTGTCCTACAACCACGAGCTCTGGGAACAAGGCAGCAGCGAATCCCATCACGACCCCCATGAGGAGCTGTCAGGACCAGGGAACCCAAAGGAAGGGGGCCAAGTGAGCCGCCCACTCTGGTGACTCTGAAACAAGCCTCCCCAGCAGAAGTCAGAGCCCATGGCCCACAGGAAAGCCTGCGGGCTGGAGGAGGCAGGTTCCAGGCTTAACCCCAAGGATGATTGCGCGCTTTTGCTTGAAGCTGTGACTTACGATTATAAATTGACGACATTTGCAGCAGAAATTTATATAATGTTTTGAAGTTCTCCATTTGATTTCTCAGGCGCTTTGTCATTTCCTTATCTCGGTAAGGTAGCTATTATTTGTCACAAGAAGCAGAACACGGGAGGCGATGAATTCCGTAAACTCACACCAGGAATTAAACCCCAGGATGTGGACCTGAATCTGGGGTGTTGAGAAGAGTCTGCCTCTGGAATCATACTTTGTTCCCTGATTGTATGGCATAAATGTCCCCTTCCCAGAAAGACACCCCCATCCCCAGGTGCAGTCGATTCCCTTCATCGTCACAGTCCTTTGCGTCTCCACACAGCTGTTTGCTGCGTGTCTTTTCATGGTCTGTCCACCTGTCTCTCTGCATCTTTCTGTAACCAGCACCACTATTAACAGTCACTGCAGCAATCTGACCAGGCAGGTACTACAATTGTCCTGTTTTCAGGTGAGGAGACTAAGGCAGAGAGAGGCCAAGAGAATGTGTCCAGGTGAGGGAGAGGGCTGGGAGCTGAATGCTGGCCCCTGGGCTTGGGTCTGCCCAGAACCACAGCCATGGGCCCACTGTCTCCTCTGGGATTCAGGCTCTCCCCTACAAGGCACGCTCCACCAGGACGGGCCTGAGGCGTCCTCTGCCTCTGCTTTCCCAGACTTGCACTAGGACCACAAGGCGGGTGGGACACAGAGGGGCCATGAGTTCCCAGCGGGGCGCAGGGAAGGCAACTCCACTCCTCAGTAGTGGACAGGACCCACCAGGCTCTGATGGGGTTGCCCATGGACGCTGCTTGGAGATAACTTAAAAAGACGTTACATCACCGGAAACGTTCTGCTTGGTGCTTCTGCTGTGCGGCACACGGAGAAACGGTCTATGGAACTGCATCTTCACTCTTCTGGAGGAGGGATATGTAAGTGCGGCTGCTGGAGGAGCACACAGCCCTCCCCCTTTCCCCAAAACTGCATATGCTCAGTTGTCATGGAAATGAAAGCTTGTGGCTCCCTCCAGGACACCCGCGCGGTGGCGCCCAGCCTGGCCTGGGTGCACGTCCCCTCCAGCATGCGTATGGTTGTGCTACACAGGGAACAGGTGTGGGTGACACTTGGGAGAGTCTCTTTTCCAGTTCCCTGCCTCCTACCAGCCCTGGCAGACACGGCCTCGTGTCCGATGTCAATTTCTCACTGACTGCCACTTCAGGGACATTTTCCAGGGCCAGTGCCTATCTCTACTTAGAGCTGCCAGGGGAGCACAGCCTAGCGCTTCAGGGAAGAACGTGAAGGCCCCCCGGGAGGGGCCAGGCAGGCAGCAAGGCCCGTCACTCAGCAGCTTCCCTCACTCGCAGTGAAACATCCTTGAATGAGGTGTAGGCGTGCGGGAGCAGGGTGGGCGCCCAGGGCCATCCACCGGCAGAACCCGCGCCGCGGCCGCCTCTTCTCAGCACACACACCATTCCAGCGGTTCTCCTTCTCCACTCTGGGTGCAGGGGACAGACTGGGGGTCACCGAGACCCGGAAGATGTCCACAGACATCAGTCTGCTGACCTTTAAGAGCGGCTTCCTGGCCACGTGGCCAGGACTGTCAAGGGATGGATCGGGCTGGATTTGGGGGCCGTGCTCATTTACTGTCAGAACTTTTCACTTGACGCGTCCCTGGTTTTAGAGTGACAACTCTAAGCTTTGCGTGGATCAGGGGCTGTTGGACTCGAGCCCCGTTGGGGTTAAAGAAATGCTTTTCAAAATGGTCCCTGTTCATGGGCCCCATGTCACAGCCAATTCTTTGAAGTTTTGTCCTCTATAATCCTGGTCACCACCCCAGAGTGCCCTGCCCTGGCTAGAATATGACCCCCTAGGAGGAACTGAGTGATTCCGGGGTGGGGGACATAGATGCCCCATCTTCATGGGGCACTTCACGGGTCACCTGTCTCTCTCCCACTTTCCAGAAGAAATCTGCCACTTGTTTTAGAGTTTCCCTGAAGAAGGCGTAAATGTGTTTCCTGCACAGTCAACTAAGAGACTGAAGCACACAAGTCTGGCACTTCATGATGTTAAGAAAACGGTTCTTCTTAAGCAGTAACCGAAGGGGTCCCTTCACAACTTAGAGCCCTTAAAGCACATCTGCGCCAGCACTTCTCAAAGACCCAGAACTGTGGTCCCAGGAAAAACAGGTGCTCCATGAACAAAGTTCACTAATCAAGTAACTTGGGAAACGTGGCATTCTGCTTCCCTGTCTTAGAAACCTGTGGTGCCCATCAGTGCTGTGGACGCTCGGAGAGTTCTGGGTGAAGGGGGAGTTTGTAAGCTAGTTTGACCCCAGGTTTCTATTTTTCATGGAAGATACAACACAGAATGATTCAAGGAAGACACAAATGACATTGCAGGCAGAACTGTGCCCCGAGCTAGTGAGTTTTGGTGGCGTTTCTTGTCTGTAGGCAGGCTCACAGGGCGGTCATTTTACATGGATCCCTACAGAGTTCCAGCCAGAACAGCTCAGCCCATGGTCACCTCCGGCCTCCCGGGTCTCCCTCCAGGGACCACTCTGTGCGGCCCTCCACGTGGACACGGCCGCGCTGCCCATCCTCTCCCCGTGGGCAGCTCCTTCCCCTGCCTCCTGTTGCTGGAAGCTTCACTACAGTTGCAGACATGGCCGATGAGCCGAGAAAGTGTGTCTGTACTTCCTTTTCAAATGGAGTTTTATGGGCAGGTCGGGCAGCCAGCAAAGGACAGCCGAGGGGCTGGCAGCTCCAATGACGTCAATCAGTGGAAAACCAGAGACTTCGTCTTCCAGCCACACAGGTTGGGATGCTGTGGTCAGTCGCTGGGACTCACCTGTGGACCAGAAGGCACGCTGCTCGTAGGCATTTTCACATCTTCCCCAGGAAGCTTCTATCACCAAACAGCCTGTGCGTTTGAAATTACAGAAGGAAGTTCTGACATCAAAACACAGCTATAAACCCCCTGGAAGAAGGACCCAAATACCCATCAATGCATCAGTTTTCTGGAAGAAAAGTCCTTTGTGTTGCCCTGCCCGTCTCCTGGGACTCCAGCCTGGGGATGGCAGACTATGGGACTTTTCAGTCTCCATGATTTCTTGATCCAATTCCTTATGATAAGTTTCTATGTTTATATCACCTATATCTGTATCTATATCTCTATCTACATTTATAACTATATCTGATGTATATCTGCACGTATATCTATATCTGTACCTATAGTATCTGTATCTACATCTATATCGATGCCTATATCTAATCTATATCTATATCTGTATCTATACCTATATCTAATCTATATCTATCTGTATCCACATCTACAGCCTGTTTCTCTAGAGAAGCCTGACACACAGAAACATCTCAGGGGTCTGCTCCCAAAGCCAGTGAAGCCCGTTGAGGCGGCAGGGGCCCCGTGTCCTGTGCCCGCTCCCCTCCTTGGCCTTCTCTGAACCCCACGTTTCCTGTGCATTCATCCCGGGGGTGTCCAAGCCATCTGGGCAGTGGAAGTAGTGAATGGCAGGCTCCAGTGAAAATGGGCTCCCCCCCGAGCGGGCACCACCCGATATGGCCTCCAGCCACGCCGCGTGGTCCCCTCGAGGCTGGGAGACAAGACAAGACTCAGACGAGCAATCGGCGCAACTGTATGGCTCTGTGTTCCTGGTGATTTTCTACTTCTTCTCTCTACTTTTCTGCACTATTCATGGGCTTCTCGCTACCACGGGATTCAAACCAGAACCTGCAGGTGGCAGACGCTGCGGTCTCTGGTGGTGTCAACGTGACAGGACGCGTCCCATGATGCTCCTGCCCTGAGACGCGCAAACGACCTCCTCCGGGAATCCAGGTGGGGGAGGGACGGGGCAAATGGGGCCGCCCGGTGCGGACCTCCCGCAGGGCGTGTCATCTCTGGACCGGGAGCTGGAGCAGCCTGGCTGAGTGTCCATAGGTCCCCATGCGCCGTGATAAATCCAAGTTCCCCGTGTGCCTGTGTTTGCTTCCTTTTGGGCTAGCCTGGGAAACCTGCCTTTTTCCATTTCTAAACTGTTAAATCTGGAAAGTATCTCTGCAAATCCTCCTTGTTCTTCATCCTCAATCCCCAAATCAAGGGAAACAAGGTATTCACAGAAACATGGAGGCTGCTCACTCAGGGAACGGTGTCTGTGCAGCCCGGAGCCCCATCAGCAGAACTGCCTCTTCAACGCACCCGGGCTGCCGGCTTATTGGCTTACTGAGGGGCCTGGGAGGCCATGCTTTAAAGGGAACAGTCTGATCATCTAGTGCAGAACCACTCGTAACTAACTGCTTGGTGAGTTAACACGCTTGGAGCGCAGTTTTCTGGAAGCCGGCCTCTCACAGGACAGGGACCATGTATGTGCAAGGGGGAACCTTTGGGTGTGTCCGCTTCCAGCATCCCTTCCCCTGCCCCGCAGTCCCCCGTGGAATCTCAGCCTCGCCCCCAGATTGGCCCTAATTCTCACGAGGCTCTGGTTCTCACACCGGTCTTTAAAGGCTAAAGCTGACCCAACAGGGCTTAGAGAGGTGCCCTCTGCTTTTTTCTCATCGGGAAAATCACCACTGCTGTAATAATTTGCTCCTAGCAGTGGTCTAGCAGCTGTCTAAATTTCCAAGGTCACTCCTTGCCCCGCCTAAGCCCAACTTTTGAGGGGCCCTGGGGTCAGGTTTCAAATAAGTGCACATTCCTTCACTAACCCAAAGCAGCCCGCGGGCCTCGGAGCGCTTTAAAGATGGATGTGGCCCACTTCGCACTTTGGACACTTCAAAGAGCTGATCGCGGCTGACGGGGCGCTTCCTGAAACTTCCCCAGCCAGGCGGCTCTCCTGGCCGGGTGTCCAAAGCACTCAGGTTATCGCCTGGCTGTCTGGCGGGGCCAGTGCAGCCCTGGCCTCCCCTCCCCTTTCTCCTGCACTTGTTAAAAGTAATTAGTGTTTGCACCCATGTCTGAACTTTGATTTGTTTCCAGGATGGAGATGTTGATATTCCTTCTGTTGGCTCCATAAATCACACACGATTAAGTTACACTGTGTTAAAGTGTCAGAAACTCCTGGCTTTAAAGGAGGGGGGCTGGGACTCACACAGGCGAGACTCGGGTCACCTCCCTCAGTTCCCGACTCGGCTTGCTCATCAGAGAGGGGCCGCAGCAGATCAATGTATAGTCTACAACCATCACCCAGGGACGTGGCTCCTTGGGGGGGCACACTGGCATCACTCGCATCTTATAGATGAAGAAGCCGAGCCATGAGGAGGCGGGTGTCTTGCCACATTTGCACCCAACCAGGAACGGTACCCAGGGCCTTGGACCACAGCCTCCTGCCCCTGGCACCAGCCAGTGTGTCACCACTGTGCACTGCCTCTCACCAGCTCAGGGATGGGGGCGGCACACCAGACTGCGCCCACTGCCCTGGAGACCCAGCCCGCCCACTCCTGGTCCATGGGGCGGGAAGGAAGGGGCACATGGCAGTTCCCAGCAACACTGACTTATTACTTGGAAATGGGCCAAATCAGAACCAATGAGAGGAAGGACAATTTGTCCTGGTTGGAGAGGGGGAGGTCTTCCTGCTGTGTGTCTCAGACTTTGAACCAGTGACTGGAGATTCTGACACCAATTTCCTAATGCTCAGGGTCTGAGGCAGGGGAGACAGGTAAACAAAGAGGAGAGCAAAGCGGAGGAACTCATCTGGAAGATGCTTCTAGGAGGACAGCCAGGGGCGCTGGAAGCCAGGCCTGCCCGCGAGCTCGTAAATTCACATCTGCATAAGCCAAATGGTCCAGGGTGTTGTCCTTCCCTATTAGCAAAATCATCCAGTAGCTTTGCAAAGGTAGACCTGAGAATCCACCAGGAGTTCAAACTTATCTTCATAGTATGAGTAAGTCCACACTTACCTTGAGTACAAAGTACTTTTTCTAGTGATTTGAGATCTGATGTGTTTCTCTTCTGAAGAGTTTGCTGAATCCCAAGTATGAACTAGGGAGACATTTAAGAGCAGGAAGAAAATAAAGCCTGCTGCTTAGGTCAGATTAAGAAAATCATGTTAATTCTTTCTGGAAGTAGTCTATCAAGTTAGTTATGAAAGCTGTTGATAAGTGCTGTGTTTATATAAATGTATATATAGATATTGATAACGTGTAAGGCTGGCTCGCATAGTTGGGCATGGTTATAGGTCCGTTTCAGCCTAGATGCAGATCAGTACTTGGTGGTCCCACAGAGAAGTGCTTTTAGGATGGTGCAAGCAAGAACCAGAAGACCAGGGAGGGGCCCATCACAGGAGGAGACAGATGGCAGGACCAGGACTTGGGGCAATGGTGGTAGATAAGGAGAGACAGGGACACACATCTCATTCACATACACAGCTCTTGACTCATAGAAATGATATCTGTAGATTATTTTCACAACATATTGCTAAAGTTAGGTGGCATACTCATACAGGTGCCTCTATCTTATCCTGTACTTGAGACACAATGTATATTTAAATTTACCTTTGCATAAATGCCAGACATTCTTTTCAATCATGGAGAGAAGCAGACTCTCAGAGTTAAAATCTGTCTAAAGGAGAAGGATAAAAGCCACATGATAATACGTCTGCCCATGTGCCTAATTAGAATTCTGCTATAATTTTGGGTGTTATTAGTAAAAACAACACCAATAATCCACTGCCCTTCTTGGCAGCTTTGATACAGTCTGTACTGCCCAAGGAAGAAAAGAGTGATGGGTGAAGTCACCTCCAGTAACCCAATACCTCTCAATGGCTTATATTGAGGTGGCTGGGTCTCTTTTCAGGGATTTACCTTAATGATATCATTCCCAAGGAGTCTGGTTTAGATCAAACCAGGTTAAAGATCATGACTGTCAAAAGATGATGTCATCAGATCTCATTTCTAATAAAGTCAGGGTCATCCTGAGTACAGAAGCGGTTTGGAATTCGGGCTCTGTTTACCTTAAAACCTGCACGAAAACTTAAAACCCTGAGTGATATAGAGACAACGGGAGCCTATTGAAACATAATAGGTTGGACATGGCTGGCATGGCCTTCATATAGCCCAGTTTGCAAGGATCTATCAGTTTCTCTGTATTTTATATCAGGGATGTAAATGATTCAGAAGTGGCTTTATTTCTGCTACCAACATATTCAGTAATAACTTACATTTCGCTGAATAGAATATTCCATCTAAAGAATGTAAAACAAATTTGGAGCTGATGACTGAGAAGCATGTTCTTTCTTTAATGACCGGTCATCCTGAAAAGCCAGGCTTCTTTGTTACACATGGTTGTATCACAAGCAGCATAAAAGGAGATTTCCTTCGAGCTGACTATCTCTTATGTGGATGTCAATTCTTATCAGAAGCAAAGATTGAAATAAGTGTGCCCATTTTACTATAGAACTGGGGGGAAGGGGGCTGAATGATGGTCCCAAAGATTTCAGGTCTAAATCCTTGGAAAATGTGCAGGTTACCTTATATGGCCAAAGAAATGATTAAATGAAGGATTTTGAGATGAGGAGTGCATGCTGGGTGATTCAGGTGGAACCTAAATGCCATCACAGGTATTTTTATGAGACAGGCAGAGGCAGCTGAGACAGACACGTGCAGTGGGGGGACGGCCAGGTGAACATGCAGCAGAGAATGGAGGGATGTGGCCACAAGCCAAGTGCACCTGCAGCCAGCAGACGCTGGAAGAAGCAGGGACGACTTCTCCCCTGGAGCCGCCAGAGGGAGCACGCACCTGCCTACACCTTGACCATGGACTTCCAACCTCCAGAACCGAAAGAGGATAACACTTCCATTGTTTTAAGCCACCCACTTTGTGGGAACTCGTGTGGCAGCCCCAGGAAACCTGTACACTGAGGAAGTTATTATTACATTGCTCCCGGAAGAACCTGATGCTAGATTCTATCCCGGGTTTCTTGAAGGTCACTACACGTCATTTATTTATTGACCACATACTTATTGAGGACACGGTTTGCACTGAGAACTATTCAGGGTTCCAGGGGTGCCATGGTGACCAAAACAGACAAAGATTGCTGCCCTCAAGAAGCTTACATTCCAGGGTGAGGAGACAGACACTAAACAAAGAAATTAGGCCTTTCCATTGTCCCAAAACTACTCAAATTAAAAGGCAATATGAATTCAACATTTCCTCTAGTACTTTCACCTCTACACCACTCTGATTTATTTGTCAGAAATGTGCAAATAATGAATTTAGATGAAACTGATATATTTTTAAAGAAACTGACTCTTATTTACAAAACAGAGATAGAGTCACAGATGTAGAAAACAAACTTTTGGTTATCAGGGGGTACTGGGGAGAAGGAGGGATAAATTGGGGGGATTGGGATTGACATATACACACTACTATGTATAAAACAGATAACTAATAAGGACCTACTGTATTAGCACAGGGAAGTCTACCCAATACTCTGTAATGGCCTATATGGGAAAAGAACTTAAAAAGAGTGGATGTATGTATATGTATAACTGATTCACTTTACTGTACACCTGAAACTAACACAGCATTGTAAATCAACTATACTCCAATAAATTTTTTTTAATATATTCAAAACTACACTAAACTGTAACAAAATTATATCCAGAAAATGGAAAGACAACATGCAAAATGGGAGAAAATTTTTGCAAATCATATATCTCATAAAGAACTTGTATAGAAAGAACTCTTATAACTGAACAATAAAATGACAAATGACCTAATTTTAAAGTAAAACAAAAAGAAAAACAAAACAAAACAAAAAATTGACTCAGGAAGAAATTGAAAATCTAAATAGCTTATACCATTGAATAAACTAAATTCCTAATTAAAAATCTTACCACAGGAAACTTCAAGCCCAGAGAGTTTTACTGTTTGTAATTCTATGAAACACTAAAGGGAGAAATAATTCCATTTCTGAACAAACTGTTTCAAAAGAAGGAAGAGGAGGAAACACTTCCTAAATCATTTTACAAGACCACTGGTACCACAAAAAAAAAGACAAAAAACTGAATTCCAATGTCCCTCATAAACATAGACACAACATTCTCAAAAAACTATTAGAAACTGAATGCAGCAATATACGCAAAGAGCAATATACTAGGATCAAACTGGGTTTATCTTCAAGATGCAAGGTTGGTTCATCATACAAAAATTAATCTATACAATCTACACATTAACAGATTGAGGGAGGAAAAAAGGTCATATAATCATGTCAATAAATGTAGGAAAATATTTGCCAAAATGCAAAGCATTTATATTAAAATCTGCACATGAGGAAAAAAAAGGAAACTTTATCAAATGATAAAGGATCTACTGAAAGAACTACAGCTCATATCATACTTAATGGTGAAATACCGCACGCTTTCCACCTAAGATGAGAAACAAGTCAAGGGAATTTACTCTCATCCCTTCTATTTAACATTAACATGGAGACTCTGATTCATACAGTAAAACAATAAAAGGATTCAGACAGGAAGAGGTAAAACTGGATCACAGACCTCATACTCATGTAGATAGAAAAGCCTAAAGACTCTCTAAGATAATTACTGGGATAGGTGAATTTAACAACATTGCAGTATTGTACATTAAGGGAGTATGTTTGTATATGCTTGAAATGGACAGTTAGAAAATTAGACTGAAAACACAAAGCCATGTACAATAGCATGAAAAATATCAACTCTATAGTAGCAACAAAACATGTGTAAGACCCTACGCTGGAAATTATAAAATATTGGTAAGATAAATTAAAGAATATTTAAATGAAGGAGAGATATACCATGTTCATGTGTTGAAAGACTCAATATTGTTAAGGTGTCAGTTTTCCCTAAATTGATCAATATCAATGCAATTCCAGTAAACATTTCAACAGATTTTTTCCTAGAAATTGACAAGATGATTTGAATGTTTTACAAAAAGACAAATGACCCAAAGCAGTGCACACACACACATACACACTTCAAAAGAAGAAAAAAATAAAGGATATAATCTACATAAATTCAAGACTTACTATGAAAGTTCAGTAATTAAAGTTATGTAATATTAAATAAATTATTTGAAAATATATCATTGGAATAATATAAGAAGTCCGAAAATAGATCCACATTTATAAGATCAAATGATTTTTCAACAAAAGTGCCAAAGAAACTTAAAAAAAGAAAAATTTCTTCAATACTGGATCAACTAAATCCTCGCATGCTAAAATAAAAGAAACAAACAAAAAAACTTTGCTGATAGTCTACACTGTACACAAACCAGTTTAAGACAGTTCATAGACCTAAACGTAAAGTGCAAACAGTAAATCTAGAAAAAAA
Organism: Monodon monoceros; assembly: GCF_005190385.1. Lineage (NCBI taxonomy): Eukaryota > Metazoa > Chordata > Mammalia > Artiodactyla > Monodontidae > Monodon > Monodon monoceros. The sequence continues at coordinate 3,165,822 of NW_021703768.1, read as the reverse complement.
GACAGAATTTCTTCTAAATCATGATGTAAGTAAAGATTTCCTTGAAATGTCAAACAAGCTTGAGACATAAAATAAAATAATGCTAAATTAAAATTGATCATAATTTGAAAATATCTGCTAAAAAGACCCAAAAAACTGGAAAAAATCCCACAACGCCTTCTCACAAACTGGGAGAAAGTATTAGCAATAAGATAATCGACAAAGAGCTGTATCTAGAACGTATAAAGAATTCCTGCAACTCAATAGAAAGAAAAGACAAACAACCCAAAAAGATACACAGGAGACTAGAACAGCAAAGGCACAAAGAAGACGTAAAAATAGCAAATGAAGATGTGCTTAACATCTTTAGTCCTCAGGAAAATGCAAACTGAAACCATCATGAGACACGACATGCCCTAGAAAGGCTAAAATGTTAAATGTTTAGCAGCTCCAAGTGTCGAAGAGCATGTGGAACAACTGGAACTCTTACTGGTGGGAGGAATATGAATGTTAAAACAACTTCCGGAAACTTTATGGCAGTTTCGTAAAATTTTAGGCCTATGATCAACAGTTCCACTTGTAAGTACTTATCCAAGATGGATGAAATTATATATACAAAAATCCTGTATAAGAATGGTCATGGCTACTATATTCAGAACAACCAAAGCTGGAAAGAACATCCACCAGAGGATGGATACATTGCCTGTGCCATATTCCTGCAAAGGGAGACTGTTCAAAGTCAAAAGAATGCAATATTGATACATGCGACCGTACAGATGAACGTCAAAGCTGCTATGGTCAATGAAATACCCTGAACCAGAAAGGTCAGTACTGCATGACTCCACCTACAGGAAGTTCTCTAGAATAAGCAAAATTAACATATGGAGTCGGAAGGCAGATAGGTGATTGTTTTTGGGTGAAGGGGATTGACTGGGAGGGGGCGTGAAGGTACTTTCTGGGGTGATGGACGTAGTCTGTTTTTAAATAAATCTATGAAGTGATTAAATGGTACGTTTAAAGTTGAGCATTTCACTGTATACATATTATACTACAAAATTATGCACGCACGCACACACACACACCCAGAGTGGTGGTTCTGGGTCTGGCACTGTTTTATTGTTATTTCATGTCGTGTTTGTTATGCTATATTGCATTATGTATATCAGCCTGTCAGTGGTAAGGTGAGGTGTCTACAGTCAAGGCTATTTTTAAACAGTTTGCAACTCCTTTAACGTTTCATAAATGTAACCAGATCAGGCACAAGCCTGTTTACAGTGATGGTTCCAGACCAGGCCCTGCCTGGTATGCAGTGACGGTTCCACCAGGCACTAGCCTGGTGTATAGTGGTGGCTCCAGACCAGGCGCTGTCTGGTATACAGTGGTAGTTCCAGAATTGGCACTGCCTGGTGTATAGTGATGGTTCCAGACCAGGCGCCGTCTGGTATACAGTGGTGGTTCCAGAATTGGCACTGCCTGGTGTACAGTGATGGTTCCAGACCAGGCGCTGTCTGGTATACAGTGGTATCTCCAGAATTGGCACTGCCTGGTGTATAGTGATGGTTCCAGACCAGGCGCTGTCTGGTATACAGTGGTGGTTCCAGAATTGGCACTGCCTGGTGTACAGTGATGGTTCCAGACCAGGCGCTGTCTGGTATACAGTGGTATCTCCAGAATTGGCACTGCCTGGTGTATAGTGATGGTTCCAGACCAGGCGCTGTCTGGTATACAGTGGTGTCTCCAGAATTGGCACTGCCTGGTGTACAGTGGTGGTCCTAGACCAGGAACTAGCCTATGTACAGTGATGGTTCCAGACCAGGCACTAAAGTGATTTGGAGGTTTGGGACAAAGATCGGGAAAACATGAGCTGGTCTTGGGAAACAGGCCTGAGAGTCTCCCTGCAGTGGGGGGGAGCGCCAGCGCTCTGAGGAGCCCACCTGCCCGTGGCTGCCCCTTCATCTGCGAGCTCCCACAAACCCCCCCGTGTTCATGTGCCTCCATGAAATGTGAAGAAACACACCCACCCTCCCTTGTACTTCATGAAGCCATGTGCTATGTTATGAGGTTATTTTTAAATAGTTAAAATTCCTTTAATGTTTCAGTGATGCAAATTGATGATAACTACAGAAAAAGGTAAAATCCCCCTTTACGTAATTAAATGACAGTATGTTTTGGAATATTTGGAACAAAGCGCCCAATGTGTTAGCACTCTCATGAGAGAGTTAATAAAAATGTTTTTAAATGAAACTCCTCTTCCACGTGCCCTGAGTCCCCCATCCCCAAGGACAGCCTACTGAGAAAAATGCTATTTAATTCAAATAAAAAAAGGGTATTATGTTGCCAGTGTGAGCAAATAAAGGTGGAATAAGGTACATTATGGAGGAAATGTTTGCATAACACCCTGAAATTAATATACCATGTGCAGTAGTTGACACAGTTCATTCTAAAACCGATAAATCATTCATAGGAAAAATAAACACCAACTAAAAAGAAATAGGTCACCAGATGAGCCATATATAGCAAGGATGAAATCAGACGTGTGCATTACCTGTTGACACAACAGGAATTTTCTGCTGAATCAGACACTTAATCTACTAAATCAAAGTGAGCTCCCACTGAGCCAGGCACATGGTCTAGCTGGACACACCACTGCCACTGCTTGCGTTCATGCAGCTGATACGAATTTCTAACAAGTTAGGACTGACCTAATGTGTGTTCCCGCTCACATTTACTGAGCCATAACCACGGAGAGTGACCATGCTACTTAGTAAAATGTGTATGTCAACTATGCTTTCTTCTTTTACTCAATTCACACAAGCTTTCTCAAAACGCTTCCTGGTGTAGACAAACTTTAAGGTGGTCTCAGGATCCTTGTCCTGGTGGAGACCCCCTCCCCTCACCTGTGGGGACCTGTGACTACTCCTAACCAACAGAATATGGTGAAGACAAGGGGCATTATCCCCTGACAACGTGATGGTTCCTGAGACTTCCCGTTGCTGGCAGACTCCCTCCAGAGTCTGTCTCTCTGTTGCTGGTTTGAAGAATCACGCTGCCATGAACCCTTGTTCTAAATTATAGTTGGGATTTAATTTACAGAGGTTATGACCAGCTGGCAACATGGAGAGGCTGATGCCATTGAAAGAAGGGCTAATTACTTATGTTTTCCAAGAGAGGGAGGCAAGGCCAGCCCCGCCATGCACAACCCACAGGAAAGTCAGGGGATCAGAAGCAGGGGTGTGGATAAGGCCTGGTCTGGAGCCTTTGGGGCGGGTTTCCTAGGAAAGGCAAGGTGGGGCAGAGTAAAGAGCTTAGAGTTGGCTAGTTTGGCTAATGCTGGTGGGCCTTGGGCTATGACAGAGGCTGTCCTAGGTGCCCACAACCTGGCCCTAGGTTGATTTAGGGCAGGTGATATATTGGCTTGTGTGTGAGAGTCAGGTAAAGGAGATGGTTGGGGTTATAGGCTTGGGATTTGGTATGCATGTGAGAGGCATGTCCTGGGCTAGTTGTTATTATCATTAGGAATTAGACCTGGGAGGGGCAGTTCCTTTCCTGGCCTGATGGCTCCCAAATGCCAGGGCATCAATAACTCGGGAAGTATAATTAATTTGTCTCTGCAATGAATGGATGTCCAACAGACAAATACAAAACCGTAAGAAAACACAGAACGATTCCACAGAAATGAATGGTGCCAACGACCTGAGGGAGTTTGGAAGCAGTTCCTTCCCCAGTCAAGCCTCTGATGAGAACCTGTCCTGCAGCACACCTTGACTGTGGGACCCTGAGCAGAGAACCCGCTAAGCCTGGCTGCCTCTGGATCCCAGAAACTGAGGGAATAAACGTGCTACTTCAAGTCCCTAAGCTTGTTATTAGTATAGCAGCAATGGAAACGTAAAACACTTATCAAAATAACCACAGTACAGAGACTGTCATGAAATACTTAATTTAAGAATATTAGAAAAGAGTAACTTGATTATTATTGATGACAAGGGATAATTGGATTCAGAAATCCAGGGAGTAAATATTTTCAAACCTCTAAATATCAAGCACTAAAGGTTAATATCTTCAGAACCCAGCCTCAGGCTGTGGCCGGACTGGGTTAGACTGGGAAGGACCATGACCTTGAGCCCGGCCAGGCCAACAGCAGGAACAAGGCTGTCCCAGTGGGCGTGGCAGGGAGCCGGGCCATCTTGGGGAGGCAGGTGCCACGGGGGCAGGCCTTGGCCAAGCCTAGCTGGGCTTGGGAGATGGACTTGAGACCCCTGGAGGACGGGTGGGGTCTGAGGCAGAGACCCAGACACAGGAATCCAAGCTGAGACTCACCTCCTGGGGGACTCAAGGTGCTAAGAACCCAGTTACAGAACCAAGGTTTGAGGTCCAGGGGACAGAGGCATGGCCTTTGTGAGAACTTCCTTCTCTCCGCCTCTGTGTCCAGCCCTATGAAGTGAGGTGTGAAGTGAGGTGTCTGAAGTTGACCTCCCTGAAGACACCCAGAGAACCGATGTCCAAGCAGAGCTGCGTTTCTTAGCCTTCGTGCAGCCAGGTGGACAGGGGTTGAGGGAGCTGAGCTGGGGGACTGAGACGCAGGTGTTGTGCTGAAAGTGTGCACAGGGTGTGACATCGTAGTTTGGGCTGACAGGTACAGTGAGGTGAGGGGCTTGAAGAGCAAGGGTCTTGGTAAGCCTTGATAAATAGGCTATTTCGACTGGGTAACAGTCTTATCTTCCGGGAGCAAGTATTTCCTAGAATAAAGAGCTAAGGGATGTATGTCTGGTCCTCGTATTCTTAGCACAGGAAAGAGGAAATGGAGCAGCTCCTCAAGGGAAGAGCATGTTCACAAAGCAGTACATTAGATCGTGTGAAAAAAAGCTCTTAGCTTAATTCCTAGTACATAGTAGGTGCTTAATAAATGTGGCTGTCCTCCATATCTGCAACAAGGTTGGCTGGCTTGGCTCATTTTTGCCCTAAGCCTAGTGGACCTTTTAACTAACCTGGCCTAGGCGAGGGTTTATGGCTGAGCCTGGGGAGTGTAGGAGGGGCTGAAATTTTAGGGCCCAATGGGTGCAGGACAGGCAGTGGGCACATCATTATAAAGGCTGAGTTTCCATAAATAATGTGCAGAAATGCTCGGGTTGGGCTTCCCTGGTGGCGCACTGGTTGAGAGTCCGCCTGCCGATGCAGGGGACGCAGGTTCGTGCCCCGGTCCGGGAGGATCCCACATGCCGTGGAGCGGCTGGGCCCGTGAGCCATGGCCGCTGAGCCTGTGCGTCCAGAGCCTGCGCTCCACAGCAGGAGAGGCCACGGCAGTGAGAGGCCCGCGTACAGAAAAAAAAAAAAAAAAAGCTCGGGTATATTCTGGCTTCACTTCAATAAATAGAATGTATTTCTTAGTCTCATCACAATGGTTGTTCCTTATGCCCCCTGGAAACATGCTTTAGGGCTGCTGTGTGTTCATCATGTTTCCTGATGAACACCTGAGCCCCTTTCCTGGTGGGACCTGAGGTGCTTCCCAAAGGAATGGGGCCCAGAGGCTGCCGCATCTCTGTGACTCCAGCCCGAGAAAGTTCTCGGCTCATAAGGGCTTGCTGTGCTTTAAAGATGTTGCAGTCCTAACCCCCAGTACCTATGACTGTGACCTAATTTGAAAATTGGCTTTTTTGAAGATGATCAAGTTCAGATGAGGTCATGCGGGTGGGCCTGATGCAATGTGACTGGGGTCCTTATAAGAAGGAGAAATTTGGACACAGAGACACACATGGAATCAGGACACCACGTGAGCATGAAGGAAGAGATAGATGGGGCGATGCTTCTGTAAGCCAAGGAAGGTCAAGGCACCAGCAAACCCCCAGAAGCTGGAGGGGGACCCAGACCAGATTCATCGTCACAGTCTCAGAAGGAAGCAGCCCTTTTGACCCGTTGATCTTGGACTTCCAGCCTCCAGACCGTGAGAGAACAAATTTCTGTTGCTCAAGCCACCCAATCTATAGTGCTTTGTTATTGCATCCCCAGGGCCTAGACTAGGCCCACCTCAGCCACCCAGGGTACCATCCCTGTTGTAAAGCCCGGGACCTCAATTACATCTGCAAAGTCCTCTTCGCCACGGAACATAACATCTTCACGGGTTCCGGGATTAGGGTGGCCATACTTCGGGGGCCATTTTTCACCATTTGATGCTTCAATTACTTAAATCCTCTGAGGTAGGTACTGCTGTTCCCATTTTCTAGATGTGAAAACTAAGGCACGAGGCTGGGACTGCCTCCCCCACTTTACCAAGTGGGCTGCCTGATGCCAAGCTGTCCACCGGCCCACAGGTCTCCATGAGTGTGCAGGTGCCCAGCAGTGACAAAGACCCGCACCCTGAAAGTGGGCCACCTCCTTCCCGTAGCCCTTAGTTACCTGTAAGAAATCTCACACGGGTTCTCTAAACCATCTCATCCTCAAGCCTAAGAAGACTATGGCCTTACACATGTGCAAGCAGCCTCAAGAGGGATGAGCAAAAATCCAAACGACAGTGTCCATCCTTACTATGCTGAGTAAGGGTCATCCATGAGGCTATTAGAAGGGCTGACACTCATGGAGCCTCAGTGCAGCCCTGCACAAGTCATGGACCCAGGCAATAGTGCTTTCAATGTGGTCCCACAGGAGAAGGCAAGGACAAAGACATGTCTCCTGCCCTGGAGGGGCTTATATTCTGGTTTTTAAAGAAAAAGGTAGATTAAAAGTAACTCAATACACAAAATATCCAAGGAAGTATGTACATGAGACCTAAACCATCCGTGCAGTCTGCCGTGCCCAGAAATGAGGGCACTAACTACGCACTCGTCCAGAGAGACGCCAGGGAGAGGGGAGAACTTTGGGTTCGTTCACGAAAGAGGAAGTACTCGGCCCCCAGAGGGAACAGTGTGCTCATTCTGTCTCTCCCTCTCTCCCCACCGCTTTCCCTGAAAACGTTCTGTTCATTACCCAGAACTTCCTAGAGGTTAGCAAAGATCAAAATGAGCTTAATCAAGTCTATCCATCATTTTCCTCTCTGCAGCCAGCTTCATGCGCCCCTTGCTCAGCCTCTATCCAGAAACAAATTCAGAGTCTCTGAAGAGAAACTAAAATTTGCGTCATTAAAATTTCCAAAGCCATGAATCACCAGCAAACAGTATTTTATCCCGTTGCCTCCCCCTCCTGGACTTGTCCTGTTCCCTGGAATGAATCTCAACACCCCAGCTCGCTCCAAGCCTCCAGAACCTTTTCATGGGCAGCATTTGTAAAGCAATCATCTATTTTCGGATCTCATCCTGCGAGGCTGTTGGAATCAGGGCGACCAAACCTTGCAATCACATAGGATCCTGTTGCTTTCCACGCTCATCAAGGTGCATCTTCCGAAACTAAGCGGACTCGTTACCCATCACATTTCCAGAATAATATAAAAGTAGCTTTTTAAAAACTGTGTTTGCCATTTATAAGAGTTCCTTTGCAATAACGTGGTCAGATATGCAAAGAGGTGAAAGGGTATGTATCCAACCCATTTTCACTCAGTCAGTGGTCAGGCTTCCAGTGAGGTTTTGCCCTGGCATCTTCCTACCGTGTAAAACAAGGTGACAGTGCCAGCCTCCTCCTTGCTGTGCTGAATGAGATCACGTCTGTGTCTGGGTCATTTTCAAGTTTTTGAAACAGTCACTCATAAACGCTGAGCTCTGTATTATGATGAGTTAATCCAATTTCTTGGAAATGCCCAAGTTCTTCATTATGTTGGCAGGTCTTTATTCCGAGATTAGCTAGTTCAACCACAAGTGGATTTATCCCTTAATTGCTGACACATAGGTGGTGCACCGTCACGGAGCTGAGATGCTCTGTTCCCATTCTGAGGCCAAGACCAGCGGGCTTGGGGCTCTGACTCTCAAGGCAAGTTGCTTGTTATGTGTCAGCCTCTTCCTGTGTGAAGAGGGGGTATTATGACTCCCAGGATGTTAATAAGAAGAGTTTTTTTTTTTTCACCAACAATAAAAATATGATTTTTTTAATATAGATTTTATTTATTTATTTATTTTTAATTTTTTATTGGAGTATGGCTGTTTACAATGTTGTGTTAGCCTCCATTGCACAACAAAATGAATCAGCCATACACACACAGATACCCCCTTCCTTTTGGACTTCCCTCCCATTTAGGTCACCAAAGTGTATTAGGTAGAGTTCCCTGTACTATACAGTATGTTCCTGTCAGTTGTCTATTTTATGCAGAGTATCAATAATGTATATGTGTCAATCCCAGTCTCCCAATTCCTCCCTCCCCACCTCTTTCCCCCTTGGTGTCCATACATTTGTTCTCTACAACTGTGTCTCTAAGTCTGTCTTGCAAATAAGATACCATTTTTCTAGATTCCACCTATATGCGTTATTATACAATATTTGCTTTCGCCTTTTGGACTTACTTCATTCCGTATGACACTCTCTAGGTCCACCCACGTGTCTACAAATGAAAAGATATGGAACACTTCACGAATGTGCATGTCATCCTTGCACAGGGCCATGATAATCTTCTCTGTATTGTTCCAACTTTAGTATATGTGCTGCCGAAGCGAGCACGTAAGAAGAGCTTCTAAAGTGAGGCCTGCTCACAGCATGGCTTGCTGCCTCTGCCACTATGTAGCTTTGTGTTGGAGAGTGACATGACCCTCTGAACCTGAATGAGAAGCCGGATGGCCGCACTGCTGTGGCTGAGCTCCCGGCACTGGGTAGGTTCTTTAGGAGAGGGTCTGGCAATCCAGAGCCTACTCGGAGGACATGGATTAGGGTTCTGGTGAGGAAACACTACCCACATCACACCTGGAAGCTGCATCTGGGTTTTTATTTATTTTTTAATCTGTTAAACCCATGCCCCTAATTTGCTCCCCCATGTCCCCCTTTGGTGACTACTAGTTTGTTTTCTATGTCTGTGAGTCTGTTTCTGGTTTGTATATAGATTCGTTTGTATTATTTTTTAGATTCCATGTGTAAGTGATGTCATATGGTATTTGTCTTTCTCTAACTTCGCTAAGCATAGGTCCACCCACGTTGCTACAAATGGCAGTATTTCATTATTTTTTTATAGCTGAGTACTATTCCATTGTATATATGTACCACATCTTCTTAAGCCAACCATCTGTTGATGGGCACTTGGTTTGTTTCCATGTCTTGGCTATTGTAAATAGAGCTGCTATGAACATTGTGGTGCGTGAATCTTTCCGAATTAGTGTTTTTGTTTTTTCCAGATATACACCCAGGATTGGAATTGCTGGATCATATGGTAGCTCTACTTTTAGTTTTGTAAGGACCCTCAATACTGTTTCCATAGTGACTGCACCAATTTACCTTCCCACCAACAGTGTAAGAGGGTTCCCTTTTCTCCACATCCTTTCCAACATAGTGACATAATCGGGGTATCCCCCATCTCTTGTCTGGGATTTCTGCTCTGCAGTTGGGCGGGAGGATGAAGATGACACCCCCAGAAGACCTTTGGGTTCATGGCTCACCTACCTATTTCCACAGGTGTCCGAGGACCCTAAGGTTGAGGCTTTATTTTGCCCTAAATGTGTTTTTTCTTGCATTATAACTTTGATTTCACCGCAGTTTGAATGCAATATAACCATGAGCCCCCAAAGAATTTTAAAACAGTGAAGGTTATGGGGCAGAAAGAATATATATAATTATTTTTTATTACATTACATTTTATGTGCAAACTTTGTATGCATTTATTTTGGAGCTGTTGTTTGTTATTTATATAAGCTTGCTCTTGTTCAACTGATTTATTTTTCCTTTTGGAAAAGTGTTTGACTGTCTCGGGTAGAGCTGGAACACATCATCATTTATCTCACTGAAATCAATGGAAACCTTTTTTTTTTTTTTTTTCACCTGTTGGCTCTTCACTTAAGGGCAGAGTTTTCAGGAATAAAAGTCCTCAAATTAAGTGTGAGATAAGTGTATTAACAAAGGTGTCTCACAGCCTCTAATTTATTTTACCTCCTGGCCCTTTTCCGCATTGGAAACAGCTACGGAGGTTGAGGCACTTCAAGCTTACAGCTTCAGGGGAAGGATAATGCAGAAGAATAAAGGTACCAATTCGTGGCTTTTGAATTCCAAAGTAAGCTTTAGAGATTCATGACAGGGAGAATAGTTGTGAGGCATAAAGCTTTCTGAACTGCTGGAGCTGTGAGAGCTTATCAGCCTAAATCCATCATAACTAGAGGTGGGGTCAGGTCGCCTCTGCCCTAACCCACACACCTGGGGAAAGAGTGGTGGATGAGCCAGTTTGCTCCTCCGCGGACAAGAAGGCTGTGATGCCTTGAGGCTCGAAGGCCTTGGAACTTTGATCCTACATTTGGAGAAGGAAGAAGGGAACTCAGAACAAAATGGAAGGAGTTTGCCCTGACTGGAATAGCCATCCATTCCTCTTACGAAGTTAAATGGAAACCTGAGGTAGAAAGTGACCTGATGATTTCTCGGTCAACAGAAAATGGTGATTTGCCATGGCAACCGCTGCTCACAGCTATGGGAGCTGAAGCCCCAATCAACCAGGAAGTCTCCCTGCCACCAGAAGCCAGCACTGGATTGGGGGATTGGGGGGCCCAAGAGGGAGCCAGAGGAACTGGGAAGCTGGCCATTGTGGGGCTCCCCAATAACACGGTATGGTCTAGCACCGAATCCACCCACCAGGGGAGCCCCTCTCCTCTCACCAGGAGCCCCCCAGAGGGCAATTTGGGATGGTTTCATCTGGGGGTGAGTTTTAAGTATTATCTATCAATAGCAACAGCTAGGGAATGTACTCAAGGAATTAAAAAACAGGTAAGATCAAAGGAAGTTATGTAGTATAATATTTAGTAAAATAATTTAGAGTACCTTAATTTAGAAATATTCATCTACCTTCATTTATACATTCTTAATCATTCTTACATATTTGTTAAAGCAAATTGCCCAGGAAGCACTTTCTTTCGTGAACAAGCAAAACAAGACAAACTTCACCAAATGTTCTATAATTTAGATTTCACAACAATGCAGATTTTCTTGCCTCATTAGGGTAAAATAGTGGGGCTTTATGGTTTACATCTATACATAAATCTTAAGTACATTTCAGCTTAGAATCGCAGAAGTTAATAGGTTTACTTGTGGACCCCTTTAAATTCATGAACATGGATTAATTGTATCTGGTGTTATTAGACAATCATTTTTGAGGAAATGTATGAAATGACGATCTCTTAGGACCCCAAGTCCTCTCTGCAAACATGATGCAAACAGTTCTGAAGCAGGAAGCAGCCCGTCATAAGCCGGCTCCTACCATTCTATCAGAGTAAATGCATTTTTCTCCTTCTGGTTGATGGACTTGGAGAAAATTTGTTGAGTTTATTCAATCTTGGCTGTCATTTGAGCCGTTTATTTTTTCCAGTGTACTGAAGAGCTTATTTAAAGGATTCGTTTGGTAGCTTATAAATGATAAGCATCTCATACCTTTTAATAATTTGCATACATATCTTGGCTCTACTCCAGCAGACACACCTGTACAACACTGAGCCTCCTGATGTTGTCTCCCGAACGGCTTCCTCAGCACCTCTCCTCCCAGATGAGGCTGGTCCCAACAGCCACTGAGACACACCAGGGTACATCCTCCCTTCTGTATTATAGCAAAAACAAAAGCAAATAAACCACTGTGTGAAACTGTTGCAGGAAAAATGGGGCCCGAAAGGAGGGTCACGTCCCAGGTCTTGAGTGAGTCCCTTGGACAGGCTGCCAAGTGAGGGTCCTTGGCTTCACGCAGGAAAGGATTCAAGAGTGAGCCATAGCAAAGAGAAAGTAGGTTTATTTAGAGAGAGACACATTCCATAGACAGAATGCAGTCTGTCTTAGAAAGTGAGAGCGGCCCGAAATATGGGATGTTTAATTTTTATGGCCTGGGTACTTTCATAGGATAATGTGGGAGGATTATTCCAACTATTTTGGGGAAGGTGCAGAGATTTCCAGGAATTGGGTCACTGCCCACTTTTTGGCTTTTTATGGTCGGCCTCAAAACTGTCATGGCTCCTGTGGGTGTGTCATTTAGCTGATGTATTGCAGTGAGCGTATAATTGAGGCTTAAGGTCTACTGGAAGTCGAATCTTCTACCATCTTGGTCCTAATCGGTTCTAACCAGTTTAAGTTGTGTCCTCAATGGCTATGTCATTCGTTCAATGTTTGTGCCCGCCCTCTTTCCTCCTGTCTCAAAAGGACATGGTGGGGGAAGTTGGTGACACTCCTGAGGGGGATGAAGGACATCCTGCAACATAAAGAGGCCAGAAATAAATGAGCAAGAAGCAGGTATATGAGAAAATCAATTCCTGGACTGCAGGTAGTGAGTCGGGCAGGGCAGCAAAGTGCTCTCTTGGAAACATCTCCTCTGGCTACATCCGAATACAAAAGTCGAACTCTGATTTATCTTAAAATGTATGAGCTTTCTTGAGCCTTTGAGGGGCTGGTTTGGTTTCTGCATTAATACTTTAGTTTTACTGTCTGACGTTATTTCGGTGCACCCTGACATTAGTTCATCTTCTCATAAAAGCAAGATCTCCTCAGATTACTTTAAAATTGTCCTGCCTTCCAGATGAGTAAACGGTAATCGCTTCCTGGCATCTGAGCCCACGCCTCCATCAGAGACCTGGACCGAGATCATCCTGCCAACGTCATCTCCATCAGAAACGCATCTGAATTGAATTTGAAAGATTCTCCCCAGAGCAGCATTCACTCTTGGAAGACATCATTATTAAATATGTGTTGGGCTTAAAGCACAGTGAAATTATTCCTTTGGTTATAGTTTAAAAATGAATGGATAGATTTCTCCAGACCTGAAATGGAATCTGGATCTCACTTGTGAGGATTAAGAAGGTTAAAGGTTAAAGTAATTCCTACCCTTGACAATCTTATCATTCTCCTTCCTCACCACCACTATGTCCAGGGAGTCTGTTAATTCCCCAGGAATTGCTCTGCCACTGAGCATTACAGGATGTCCAGTCGACGGAGGCTGGGGGATATATACTAAAGAAGAAGGAAAAACTACACAGAATTTGGAGGGTGATTTTGAAAGAGTGTCCTGACACTCCTCTGGAAGAATTTTTGCATGCTCCAACCCTCCCTGTCATCCTGCCTGCTTTGAGATTTGGAGGGTATATTTCTCACCACATATGAACTTAGAATAACCTGACCAGTGTATCTTCCTAAAATAAAATGTGGTCATGACATTCCCTTACCTGAAACTGTCAGCTGTTCCCATACAAGGCAGCTCGTTGAGTCCTGCATCCTTCCCCCTCATCTGGCACAAACCCTTCCCTTATCTGGACCACCCCGCTTCTAGTGTAGGATCTTACTGCATGACCTGTGGATCCCTGCACTAGAGCACCTAAGACAGGCCTGTGGCAGGTATGTGGGCACCTTAACCCCACATAGGGCTCTGCCATCTTGACTCCGGGGTCTGATACATGTGTGCTCTTAGCAGAGATGCCCAGGAGTTCCTGTCTCTGCACACGCTGCCTGACACAGGGTCGCATCAGACTCCTTACCCTGGACACATGTCACAGGATGTTCAATGTGGTTGGTGGGACCATTGGCATTTACTGTATTTCTCTCTGATGTTGGTTCTGCCTCGTGCTGTTTACCTCCAGAGGGAGAGAAACATGATGTGAGACGGGCAACCCTTCCAGACCCAGCCTTGGCAGTCCTGCTCTCCGGGGAAGCCGAGTATGTTCACGGCACCTGCAGGAATGGGTGGAGCGAACAGCTGCCCACTTGAGCAGGAACCTCCTGCGTAATGGCCTCCGTGCTCTGGCTTATTCCTTCTAGCCTACCTGGCTGGCTGCGACTTTCTCACCTGAGTGAAAACACTGAGTTTTGTTAAGGAATGAGCTTTGTTATTTCTATTTTTTAATAAAAATTGTATATATCTGAGGTGTGCAATGTGATGTTTTGAGATATATATGTATATGTGTGTAAATGTTTACAACAATCAGGTTAATAAACACACCCCTTACCTCACATGGTTACCGTGTGTGTGTGTGTGTGTGTGTGTGTTTGTGTGTGTGTGTGTGGTAAGAACACTTGAGATTGAATCTCTTAGCAAATTTCAAGTGTACAATACAGTCTTAGTAACTATAGTCACCAGACTGAACATTGTATGAGCCTCAGCACCTATTCATCTTATAACCAGAAGGCTGTACCCTTTGACCAACCTCTCCCCATTTCCTCCACCCTCTGACCCTGGGAACCACCATTCTACTCTGTGCTTCTGTGAGTTCATTTTTTTAAGATTCCACATATAGGAGAGACGGTGCAGTATTTGTCTTTCTCAGTCTGGTTTATTTCAGTCAGCATAATGTCCTCAAGGTTCATCTACGTTGTTGCGAATGAAAGGATTTCCTTCTTTTTTAAGGCTAAGTATTGAGAGCATTTTATATACAGTTTATGCTACATCTCAAGACCATAGAGGCAAATAGGGAAAGTCCAGGTAATAGAGAAATAAACAGATCATTTAAAAAAGTTATGTGGCCAATCTAACACCACTTTCCTGTCCCCCGCTCCAAAAAAAAAAACAAAACAAAAACAGTGAAACAGAGGTAAGCAGGATTATTTCTAACAATAATAATTACAGACAAGATTCCCTGAGTATCTACTCTGTGCTGGATTCCATTCAACACACTCCACTTCACATGCATTATGTTACTTATACTTTACAGCAATTCCAGTTATAATTTACTATTATTATCCCCATTTAGGGACTTATAAAGAGGAAGAACCAAGACTTTCAGTAATTTGTCCAGTGTTAGTTCTTTCACTGGGGCCCAGATGGCTGATTTCTCGAATCTGCATTTTTAAGTCTCTGTGCTTGGCCTGTAACTGTGGGCGTCCTGGGAGAAGGAAAGCAGGTCAGCCTGACTCTCAGCTCCAGTCTCAGGAGGGAGCAGTTGAGGACTGTTTCAGGGTTTCACATTGATTATTACAGCGTGCGCACACACATACACACACACACGCGTGCATCTACACAAAGGTCAGCACAGCCCTGGGGCTTGGGAACCCACATGGATGCTATTCCCTACAGACTAACAAAGTGATCCTTGACATGCTGAATCCCATTTCTTCCCCTAGATCATTTTGGTCACCATCATCCAGGCTGACATAACTTCTCTAGCCACTAGGATTTCAAGCAATTTAAGGCTTCAGGGATGTTTTAGAGAACCAAGCGCCATTTTGCTCAGACTCAGAGGGAAACAGAGCAAATGAACCCATGACTGGGTGACACCCAACCTGTCCCAGACAAGCCAGGCTCGTGTTGAGTGCATGAACTGTGCAGATGGTCTGCGAGGGGAGCAGTCTTCACAGGGTTGGGCCAGCACAGAACTTTCCTGCAGGACTCCAGCGGCACCATCCTGTGGGGAGCCCAGGCTGACAGCCGAGAGTGAAGGCTGATCCATTTCTGACCTTGTGCCAGGAGGACACATCCAAAGACGGCTCCTGGCCAAGCCCACTGGTGAGTACAGTCAGCAGATTGGAGAGGTCTCTCACCTACGGGATTTTTATTTGCACAAAACAAACAGCACACAACCTGTTTAAATTTCCAGGTCATGGAGTTTTGGAATTGTGATAGAAATGCCTAATGCTTCTATCGTGCAAAAGCCCAGGAAGGACAACACACAGATGCTGATCACAGGTTGAGGAGGCATTCCCGAGGCCCCAGGGCACGAGGTGCTTTCCGCTTCGGGGCACCTTCTCAGACTACCTGGGACATCACAGCTTCCTACAAGAGAAAGATGAATTGTCGAGGGTTTATTGTGGCTGTAAGGTGTTCCGAGTACATACCTGAGAGAAGCTGAGGAGGGAAGCTGGTGGGTTGATGCCTGGGTGACAATGAAGGCTTTTACGACCCTCCCTGTCAGCCGTGAGGACATCACCACCTTAAAGGCATCTTCCGTCTTCCTTCTTGTGGCTCAAGTGCCCAGTTGGGTGACTGTCCACCAGGGCCCTGACACTAACCCTGACCTGAACCTTAAGCCTAACCTGTTTCTGGTCTTCAGGTTCCGCGGAAGGTGGCCACAGACCCACGTCCTCGGTTCTCTGCAGATGTATAGACATTTCAGTAGTTTAATTTTTAAAAGGTTTATTATTTTGAGCTTTTAAAACACACACACCATCTTACTTTCTGCATACTCGAAGTCCAACAGTGAAGAAGCAGTTTCCTGGTGCTAGAGGGAAAACAGCCCACAAACCAGGAAGAAGCCACATCTCAGCCACTGGCTGATTTGGGGCACCTAAATATTTATTCTATTGAGTGTTTCATGAGATTAAATGACTACATGATATCGTACATGTACAATTACATTTACTATCACAAGAAAGTACCTAGGAATATGATCCACATGGAGTAATGATTTTACAATTTTTGTATTTTAAGGCAATTTCCTAAATGCTCAATAAAATTCAATCGACAGTAACTGCTAGCTGCCCTGCGCTGCTCTTCTTGTTTCAATCTACCCCGTCTGCCTCCACAGGAGGCTGCTGGGTCCCTTTGTGGTCCATCTCCCGGCCATTGTGCAGTCCCTGGAGCATCGTGTCTTCCAGGCGCTCATCTCCACGCTGCGTCTCAGGCTTGTCCAGCTCCCCTGCAGGCGTCCCTCTCCGCTCCACGGCCACCACAAAGGCGTGCTTCTCCCCTCCCTGCCCGTCTCTGCAAAGCTGGCCCAAGCTCAGGGCTCCCATTGATTTCAAAAGAAGCCCTGGGCTTGGGTAACTCAGCCTACACAAAAGCAGTGCAGAATCAGACTCAGGATTTCTCAGTTCCAGAAAATTTGCTTCACTCAGATCAAATGCCTCTGGAATGCTAAGTCAAAGAAAGCCATTCAGTAACTGGGTCTAATTTAAAACTGATGTAGCAAGTAAGTTGCACCAACTGCTATGTCTTTTGCAAACCAGGGTATAACATTAATGAAGTACAAGATTATCTGTTAAAGATCTGATCAGAGCCTTTAGTAACACAAATGTGTGCTCTGAGGTCAGTAGGAGCTCTGTGTGCGTGTGTGTGTTTGTGTTGGCAGCAAGGGAGAAGGGGGAAAATTACAGGAAAGTTTACAGAAGGAATATTAAAAATGGTAGAGAAAAGTTAGATCAGTATTTCTTTCAGTGTATCCTCAGTCACCCCGATCTGGCTGAAAGTGCCTCGTCAAATATTTAAAAAGAAAATAATGAATCTTACATTCTAGCTTCATGGAATAAAGAGGATTAAAATAGCTGAGTGGACACAAAGAAGCAAGCATGAAAAGGGAAAGATCTTAATTAGTTAATACAAAACATGCCGAATCCAATTATGAGCATCCTGCAATTCGGATTTGGTTCTTTCTGAACAGATGAGAGCAAATATGTCTTTAAATCAATACTGCGTGCCTGAGCTTCCGAGCTGCATCCAGTCATCGCATAGGGTTGCAAAGGGACTTTAGAAAAGACCCACTAGGAAAGTGCTGACCTGGCTTCTGAGGACCGTTGGTGGTGTAGTTTTCTCAAACCCCCAAGAGACTGATAAAGAGACTGGAGTAGTTCATTAGCATAAGACTGGCAAAAATCTATTGATTTTTAACTCCACAGAATATTCTGTTTTCATTACGATCTGCTGAGTTATATCTATTATTGGTCCAGGGCCATCTCACCCTGGTTAACCGTGAATCTCCATTATAATGAGAACACACCTTGAAGAAAACACGGAGAACTCTACCTTGCTGTCAGCTATTGTCACACTGTTCTGGGAATCTTCCATCTGCATTCCAGCTTTGTATTTTTAGAAAGTAGCAGAGTATTTAATCCTCCATAATTAGAGTTTCCCCGAAAGGACAAACTCATTTATATGACTGTCAGTTGAACCAGATCCTTCAACCGTTGTACTTGGTGTTTTATTGTAATGTTTTAAACAACTTGGTAGGAATTAGACAAAATTAAGATAAAAATGTCAAAGCTGTCTTTAAATCTCAGATGGCTGATCTACATTTAGAAAATGCAGTTATACGAAGAAAAGTCGGTACAAAATATATATTTGGTCAAGTCTTTTGACAGTATTAGGATGGTGAAGGATCTGGATTGGGGGGAAGGGGCTTGCTACAGAGAATGTGCCTGGGGCCGGCTTACTGACCCTTAGCCTGAAGGATGGTAGGCAAAATGTCCACCAACCTGTAGTACTTCAGTGTGATGGGGGTGCTTGGGAGGGAGAACCAAGAACTTCACCATTTAATTGTCCTATCTACCTTCCCATCACTGTTCCTTTCAGGTATAAAGGGTTAGTCTTGTGCTATATTGAGTCAACATTCAGTTTCTATAAACACACACACACACACACACACACGCACACGCACACGCACACACACATACACACAGACAGAAAACAAATCATCACTCCCAGAAAAGATTTGTGTACAAAGATGGTGAATAGTACAAGAGTGGCAAGACCCAAGTCCACCTCTTCCGGGCAAAATCGCTTCTCACGTGGTCGGTGTTCTAGAGCACAGTGGACCTGCAGTGGGTTAGGTCACAGTGGACCTGCAGTGGAT
>NW_021703768.1:2953044-3147270 GCF_005190385.1 Monodon monoceros | reverse complement strand
CACAGTGGACCTGCAGTGGATTAGGTCACAGTGGACCTGCAGTGGGTCTGAAGGCTTGAGGATGCAGCCACCTGGGACGCACACCCCCCCAAGAGCACGTGGGCTGCTGGTGCCAGATGCTGCGACCCTGCTTGCTTAGGATTATCCAGCCCTTTAAAATGGGGTGGACAGAGGGCCTGCAGGCACGCGCCCTCTAGGGAGCCGCTAGAGCCAGTCCCCTGCCACCTGCCAGCCTCTCTGCACACACTGGCTTCACTTGTCCCTCCCAGAACCTCATGCCGGCTTCCCAAAGTGTGCGTGAGCTGGTCAAGCCACCTGTCTCAGAGTGGAATTCCTGGTCTTGGGGAGCCCTCCGTGCACCAGGGATCTCAGCCTGTCTTCCTCTGGGTGAACTGGAATGCTCACCAGGAGTGGAGACCCGAGGAGTCCTGCAGTCCTGACAGCAGTTAAACTAGGTTGGATGCAGGTTTCTGGGCCTATTTGCTCCACGAGGCCCTTTGCACACCCTGCTCCCCACCCCCGGCCCTATTATTGTCCACGCCTGGGTCAACTCTGCCACGGAAGGTATGAAGGGGTGTGCGTTGTAATGAGCCAGAGCTGCTTGGATCCCAGGCAGGGCCTGCCTGCAGGAAGGGCCCTGAGCCGCACTCACAAGCCGTGCCAAGCCCAGGGCTCTGCAGAGCTGAGGCTGGTCCACACCAGCGTGGCCAGAGTGCCTATGGCGGGCCTCTCCTGACTGGTCAGTGCCCAGGCTCTCTGGCTGTGTTTCCAGGACCACCCCTGGGAATGTGGAGTGCTATGTCCAGCCAGTCCTGAGCAGTGATTGCCAGCAAGTGGTCCTGTGGGCCCAGTTGTCATTTTCCCATTGTGGGAGAGGCTCCGGCCATGTCTGTCCTGCATATGTATCACTTTTCCAAGTCATAGGCTGTCCACCCCATTCCTGAATCACTCACTAGTCACTGGACCATCTGGAGAATCAGAAACATTAATAGGTATAAGAGAGGTTTGCAAACTCTAAGTCCTCTTGAAAATCTTAATTATTAGTAAGAATAGTAAAAACACAAAAGCAAGAACGATAAGTAGTCAAGATGCTATAGAGTGAAAATATTGGGGGTGGGGGCATCACAGCCCCAAACAGTGAACTTGATCTCATGGGAAGTTGCCCTGAATTGCAGTAGCCCTTGACGGTGGCTTAGAAGGCATGTTGAAGAAATTCATTTCTAAAAGATCTGACTTCCTTATGAAAGTGAGTCCCCTCTCAGCACAGCAGGAGTTGTCAGACCTGCTGCCCCCCCTCACTGCTCCATGGGAGAGGGGCCACTGCTCTCCAGAGGACAGGAAGGACCTTGGAAAGCTGTCCATGCCGTGAGGAGTCCTCTCCTCTGGGACGGGGGTAGGAGTCGCTGGTGGGGAAACATCTCAGGCAGGCATTTTGCCTGAGAGCTGCATCGCTGACTAAAGGATCCCACTAGAACCCCAGCAAAGCTGCTAGAACCATGCTTCTTGTTCCTTGATTTTACACGATGTGGATTAGTATGGACTTAATTTCCCCAGAGTTGAAAAGACTTATCTGAATTTCCCCAGAGTTGAAAAGACTTATCTGAACAAACTACAGCCATTCTAAGGTGGTTCTCACCTCGCCACTGCCTACCCACGACACTAGTCTAGATTTCAACGTGAAGGGAGCCTCCCGGGGTCCTGCCGCAGGAACACCCACATAGATGCCCACTGAGCCACTAGGGCACTGCTGCACCCTTGGGAGGGACCCCGTGATGTCCAAGAACCAGTGAGGACTTTCTCTAACTAGGCTGTGGGATGTAAAATGATTCCATTAAGTTGCTCAGAATTTATCTCAGGGTCCAAACCCTGTGGTTCTATTTAGACTCTCAGAAATGAGGGTTTCGTCTAAGAAATGACAAGGACTCACCGAGTTTTCTGCACTGTGGTCCAGCACTGGGAGCTGCGGGATGAGATCTTGATCATTGTCTACGCTAGAATTACTAACATTAGATGCAGAGATGAGATGCCCCTTTTGGAAAACCATGGACTACTTCCTTAGCTTCCCTAAAGAAGATGGAAGAAGAACAGGCAGAAACTTAAAAAGTGGAAAATTTGAGAGATTATCCTCACTTTTAGCTCCGTCTGCTCATGACCCTACCATTCAGGCAACCTGTGGGAAATAAGGAAATAGTAAAGGAAAAGGAGGTCTTGGTAGGATGACAGAAAGGCAAAGACCCAGCAGCAGTGAGCAATTCTGTGGGGAGACTGGATGCTGAAAACCAACAAGCAAAGCTGGGCAGAGACTCAGGACGTGTACGGAAAAGACCTGAGGCTGAGAAAGGTTGACACCCAGACAGAGCACAGAGCAGCTCTGAGAAGGACATGTTCTCCCAAAGAGAAAGAGGCCGGGACTGGGCTGGAACAAGACTTTGCTGTGACCACTGTGTTTAGGAGGCACCTGCAGGTGATCCAGTTTGCCCAGGACCATTGTAGCTTTAGCACTAAAAGGCCATGTTCTGGGGGTCCCTTGCTGCAGGCACACCAGGGTGACTGGCCCCTCATCCTTCCCTCATGGAGAAGGACCCTGATGGAGCGGGACACCTCAGGTGCCCGTGTTTCCTCCACCTTCATGTGTGCCTGCCGTAGTGATTAAGGAAACAGCATGTGGCTCACTATGTTGGGGTGAGCACTGTCCCCCAAACTCATCTCCACCTGGAACCTCAGAATGTGACCTTGTTTAGAAATAGTCTTTGCTGATCTAACTGGTGAAAATGAGGTCATACTGGATGAAGGTGGACCCTAACCCAATGACTGGGGTCCTCATGAGAAGAGAAAAGAGAGACCAGCAGCAATGGAGTGGTGATGGGAGGAAAAGGCACCTACAAGCCAAGGGATGGGAAGAATTGCCAGGAACCAGCAAAAGTGGAAGAGGCCAGGAGGAATTGTTCTCCAAAGCCTTCAGAGGGAGTGTGGCCCAGCCAACACTTGGTTTCAGACTTCTGGGCTCTGGAACCATGAGAGAATAAACTTTGGTTATTTTAAGCCACCCAGTTTGTAGGACTTTGTGACAGCAGCCACAGAAAATATAGTTACTGTGTCTTATTTGGTCCTAATCAACTGCTCACCACTATCTTTCTGTGGCTCCTCTCAATTCTGTGAAATAAAACCAGGTCAGCCTTGAAAAGGAAGACCCACCTGGCTTGGATGGACCCCGTGGATGTGAAGCTTGCCCCATGGGTACTCAGACAAAACTCACTTCCTGGAGCCCTGACTCAGGGGAACCAGTCAAGCACACCTGATCATGGCATCTGGAAGGA
Source organism: Monodon monoceros (assembly GCF_005190385.1). Lineage (NCBI taxonomy): Eukaryota > Metazoa > Chordata > Mammalia > Artiodactyla > Monodontidae > Monodon > Monodon monoceros. Next base: position 3,143,953 of record NW_021703768.1, on the reverse strand, counting down.
GGCACTGGTCCTTTGGTCAACCCTTAGTCCATCCTGTGTGTGGGCATCTCCAATGGATCCCCAGTAAGTGGGGGATGCTCAGAGCTTCAGGGAGCTACTGAAAAGCATCTGTGTGGCTGTGAGGTTGGAAGGGCATTCAGAGCTCCATCTACACTTCTTCATGTCCTCGAGGACCTTTGATACAAAGCACACAATCGACATCCCTGTGGACATGAAGGATGGGCAAACTTTGCTGTCTGCTTCTCCTCCCCAGACATCTGGCTGAGTCCTGCTCTACCACTGCAAAGTCTGTGGGGTTCTAAGTGGCTCTTCCCAAGGTAACAGGTGATGACCCATCTGAGAACTCTGAGAAGGTTGTGCTCTGCAACGTAGGCTCTTACCTCTCCCCCTGCAGAGAGTCTTGGTCTTGGATGATGTGTCAGTCAAGGTTCTCCAAAGAAACAGAACTAACAGAAGATAGATGGATTGATAAATAGATACATAGATACATAGATAGATAGAGATTGAGATATCAAAACAGCAAAAACTAAGAGAAGTGAATGGTTATTCCCCTTGTTTTAATAGAAGTTCAACATTATCTATCTATCTATCTATCTCCATCTTACATATATATTCTACATATATATTCCATATACAGCTATGTATATAGATATAACATAATGTTATATCTATCTATCTAATATTTTTAAATAAAAAAATACTTTTTGTTTAAGGAATTAGAACCCCCAGTTGTGAGGCTAGCAAGCCTGAAACCTACAGGGTAGGTCAACAGGCTGGAAACTTGGGCAGGAGTTAATGCCACCGTCTGGAGACAGAACCTCTTCTTCTCCAGGAAACTTCAGGAACATCTGAGAAGACACAGTCATCCTATCCTGAGTCATCCTATCATTAATTGCATAAAGCAAGCCTTTTATGATAGATGCTGTGACAATGACCCACCCAGGAAATCGAACCTGGAAAGAATACTCATTTATTCCTCTAGCCCTCTTGAGATTAAACAATTCAAAAACCCAATTCTTTAAACCGTATATGGAAGGATACCAAAAGGAACTGCCCAGGTACAGCCTGTGTACATAAATGAGGCCACACACTGGAGAGGCTTTGTTGATTTAGCGAAGGAGCTTTTTGAGTGCATGTGTGTTGGTAAAAGTTCAACAGTGATGCCTGAAAACCCAGCAACTACTACAGAACCACAGCTCGTTGTCTGGCAACCCCGCCAAGCTTTAGAAAGAAAGAGCTCTCCGGGCACTCAATCGTGAGACCGGCTGTGGTTCCGAATGCACAGCTTGGGACAGACCTGTTAGAAAACTGATAACTTATTTGTATAGCATCGTGCTTGAGGTAATCGGCCAACAGTTCCCCCTTCCCTTTTATCTTTGGACTTCCACTCCATGCCCTGTCCAGGCATTGAGAAGCCTCAGAGTTATTTGTTTTATCTGAGCAAACAATGATTTCCATTATGATCTTAGTTCAACTCTTCTGAAACCTTGGAAAAGGCACACACAACATATATTTTGATATTTATGACTGCTGTGAGCACAAAAACAGGAGGGTCTGGTAACTCGATCATTCTGAGTGGCTGCCACACATTTTTAGCAGACTACTCACTGGGATGGAAATAGAGTCTAGTCATAGGTACAGGTGTAGAAACAGGTGTGGCTGCTATATCAATACAGATACAAAGATAGATGCAGATATAAATATATATATTAATATAGATACAGATATAGGTATAATTTTACATATACCTAGAAAGATGGGGAGACAGACAGACATGTAAAATTAATGAAGTTTATTTTATAAAGTAAACATACTAGGGCCATTTTGAATCTCAAACGTTTCATATATTATTTTATTGAAATTAAATATAAAGATGAAATTTAGGAAAATATGAAAGATTAGTACAGCTACTTAATACGTACTTACTGTTTTTATTCTACAATATGATAAACTACCTAATTATACAGGTCTGTTTCATGCATTGTTTGTCACTGTCTAGTGCACAAAAAAACCGTAAACAACAAAAACTCAGAGAATGAATGGCTGCTCCCTCTGCTTTAATAGAAGATTAACGTCTCCACTGTTAATGTTTATGATAGGAAATGCATTAATGGTAGGGACACACACCCTACGCTTCTATTTTAATGCAACTGTAATATGAATTGTTCTATGCTTATCTGAAGAGATGAGTTACATAAAAACTGAATGTGTGCATTGTTTTTCATTTTGAAATTAAATCATTGCTCATTGAACCAAACTACTCGTTTTTGTGGGTAGCTTCTGCTTACAGAAGGGTGTGTGGACACGCAAGAACCACCAGCAGAGCTTCCCTTCGATGTGATAACTCTCCATTTTGCAACAATATTCCAACCAGGTGCTGCACCGTGCTTTGGAGGGACTGTTTTTCATATTCAAAACTCTAAAGAAAAAAAAAAGTATTCAATGCTCTAAAGAAAAGAAGCGCTTCTTTTTGTTTCAATAAACCACACACGTTTTATCTTGTAATTGCCCAAAATGTTAGCACCATTTTATTCTACATAAAGCCAATATTTATTCTAGTGTAAATATTACCCAGGGATGTTTGGGGTGATCTATAATGCACAGGAGGGCTGCTTCAAGCACGATTAGGAGTGTATTTGAAACCCAGCCATGGATGCTCCTGGATCAGGTCTCATTTTTCTTTGCATCTTGCCCTAAAGAATAATGATATTTACCCTTCAATAGCATCACATTGCCAGAAAATCTGATGCACTGGTACTAGAGTCATCTGTTCCAGAAATACTAATTTCCAATGGTGGTACATTTGGCAAGATGGTCTTAACGCTTGATATTATGTGGGTAAACATGAATCTTTGAAAGAAGCTCATTTAAACTCATTTTCAAAAGCATCATGTTAGCTCCTTTATTTTGTCTTCCCTCTTTGCTTCATAAAAGCAATTCAGGCAAAATTAACTGTCTCTTGGAGTAGCTGTCCCAGAGGTATCACATCCACAAGGCAAGGCAGAATCCAAAGCTCTATGGTAGCAAAACAGAGAACTGTCCAGAATGTCTCACTGGCACATCTAGGTCAAATTTTCTTGCCCCAAGACACTTATGTATAAAATAGCCGTGACACCTTTGTCACAATAGAGCAAGTGTGTGCACCTGCAGTCTGGCATGTAGGTGCCAGCCCCACGAGGCAGAACGTCACCTGTTGCCTCCGCCCCCCCCCCCTTGCTGGAAGGGCAGGTGCCATGCTGTCTGGCTCTGCAGCCCGAGCATCTTGTCTGCCAGGCTCAACTTCACTTATGTATTCCTCCTGGGCTCCACAGGACGCGGAAGCCAGGAGTTTCATCAGCAAAATGTCTTCTGTTTCTCTTGCTTTACTTATTCAGAAATTGAACGGAGGTTTTTCTGTTTGTTTTTGTCTTAGAATTCAGTTTTTATCAGATTTCTCACATTTGATTCAATAATTAGCCAATCAAGTAATTTATGAGATTTAAGCCGAGAATCTATTTTGGTTTAAATTATATGGAAAACGGAAACAGATATGTCCTAAGGCATTAGATGTCTCTGGTCTCCACTTCTGCTCCCTTCTGGGATGCTGCTGCCTCGCCAGAATGAAGGGTTAGACAGAACGGCTTGGAGCTCAAGCAGAGTGGAGGACAAACCTCGGGAAACCACTTGGACACGCGACAAAGTTTGACCAAGGGAGGTTGTGGACAGGGACGGTACCTCTCACCCAGCACATAACTGGTAAATGGCCTGTTCTGAGTGTCATTCCCTGTGGTATAGGGTAGTGCCTGTCTGTCATCATCTCCTTGTTAATAGTCTTCTTGCTTTAAGTGATTATCAAATTTCCACGTGTTAAAATTCACCTGGGAAACATCACGATTTGTCTTAATGAAACCAACTCAGAAAGTGAGGCTTTGAACCCTCAGTGTGCTCTCAGGGGCAGGAGACACATTTGTAGTTTTGAGCAGTTCTATTTCTGTGGATTGATATTTCATAACTTTTATTACTTGTTAGAAATTTTTCAAAGGAAAAAGAAAACATGTATTTAAAATATGATTTACTGTTATATAATAGTATTATTTAATGTTATTTTAATAGAATACAATTTATTTTACCCTCGATTACAATTTGGGTCCTTTGCAACCTTTTATAAACTCTAAACTAAAAATGGGGATCTTGATTATTTTTTTCCTATACTTTGAAGCATTTCACCATTTTAACATTCTAGAAATTATTTCATCTTTATATATTCTTTCAAACTATGCTTTTAAAAAGCTAAAATGATAAGTATAGAATAATGATGGAATCACCTGGAAGGATAAAATGTAATAAAATAAAGTGTTATTATTTCATCATCCTTTGGGTTTTTTTGTGTGTTGTACAAAATATTGTATCATCTTACTAGAAGATGTAAAAATGACCTGACATTTTCTTTTTATCTTTTATTTATTTATTTTATTATTATTATTATTATTATTATTATTATTATTATTATTATTTTTGCAGTACGCGGGCCTCTCACTGTTGTGGCCTCTCCCGTTGCGGAGCACAGGCTCCGAACGCGCAGGCTCAGCGGCCATGGCTCACGGGCCCAGCCACTCCGCGGCATGTGGGATCTTCCCGGACCGGGGCACGAACCCGTGTCCCCTGCATCGGCAGGCGGACTCTCAAGCACTGCACCACCAGGGAAGCCCTTTATCTCTTTTTTAGTTTCACTGAAAAGATTTAGGAGTTCAGAATTGTTTCCAATTTTGCCCAAAATGGTAGAAAGAAAAGAGATGAAAGTGAAAATATTTCACCATCATTAGGCAACTCAGAGGGTTAATATACAGATGTCAGCTCTCTGAAATCTCAGAGCATGTTCAAATGTCCAAGACACATTTTCTCAAACTCAAGAATCTGTGAGTAAACAATACAGTCAACAGACAAAGGGGAGATATGGTACTGTCACCCAGCTAGTCACCCACCAGGAAGGGGCTCCATCGCAGAGTTCACTGGGACAAGAACCTGCATCTTTCTGTTTGGCTAAATGGACACGTGACAGTATCCTTTCAACTCTCACGATGAAGATTTTGTGCGAAAATGTATTTAATATAGCTCTTAAGTGGACAAATAGTAGTATGTATACAAAACGATTGGAAGAAAATAGATGATGTAAAAATGAAAAAAAACCATTGGATTTATTCTTTCAATTAATGATGAAAATTGAAACTATGGAGCAAAGAAGATGGCTACCTTCTCTCTTCAAGAAAACTATGAGGTGTCCAAAATTTCAAAAACTTCCTTAAGTATTGCGTGTTGATGGTGCTAAGCACAAAAAGGACTCAGAGTCATAATAATCTAGAAACTATCAGAGAAATAATTAGAATTTGGAATCCGTTTTTACAGGAAAGCTTTGCTCCAGGTTTCCACAGGAAGGTTGGTGCGCTGGTCGTGTATTCAGAGGGCTTTATCTGTTTCACACATATAGACCTACAAGCTAGAAAACATGGAAGCAAAACGCGGGTTTGCAATGCTAAAATTCTTGTGATTGTAAATGGTTTGAAAATTGACTTAAAATATAAAGGAATAAAAAGGAAACGGATCCACTGTGCCAAGATGATAAATGTTGATGAAGGCTTTTCCTGGCATCCTGAGTGTATTAGTCAGGGCATATATAGATAGAGAGAGAGAGAGAGAGAGAGAGAGAGAGAGGGAGGGAGAGGGAGGGAGGGAGAGGGATTGATTGTAAGGAATCGCCTTGGCTTATGTGATTGATTAGTGGCTGATGAGCTCCCACATCTTCAGTCAGCAAGATGGACACCCAGGGGCACAGTTCCGGTCCAACCGTGAGAGCCCGAGAAGCAAGAGAGCCCACGGTGTAAGTCCGTCATTGGATGACCAATGCCCCGCTTGAAGACAGCCAGGCAGACAGAGACGCCTCCCTCACTCAGGTTTTTGTTCGATTCAGGCTCCCAGCAGGTTGGGTGAGGCCCCACCCTCATCAGAGAGCGCGATAAACTTCCTCAACCCACGGACTCAAACGCTCACCTCATCCAGAAACACCCTGGCAGACACACCCAGAGTAATGAATAACCAAATACCTGGGCGCCCCTCAGCCCATCCAAGTTGACACGTAAGATGAACCATCTCGCTAGAGGCTCTGGCATCTGGGAAAGGGCACCCAAGGCGTTTCTGTTCAGTGCTTTTAGGAGGCGGCTTCTCCTGCAGTTGCGTGTTCTAGAACAGGAAGCAAGTAGAGCACACGATAGACGTGACTGTCCACACCAACAGGTCCCTTAAACTTAACAGCTACTTCCTGTGAGGGTGTGCTGTCCAGCCCCCAACACACAGCAACTGACGTTTAGGGGTGTTTGATCAGGTGCAGTGGAATTCACTTCATGGGGGACCCAATATAAATGAGCGTGACTGGTTGATATGACAGCAACTCCAAGTTGTCAGAACAAGGCCAGTCCCAAGTGGGTACACGATAAACACGTGCCAGGGAATGGGGCAAGACGGAGGGAAAGAAGAGGGGAAGCTGGCAGAGGGGCGGGAAGGAGGGAGGGGGAGAAGAGTAGGCAGGCAGGCCACGGGTAAGATGAACTCATTGATGAGTTCCCTGGTAAAAGGAGTAAGCCTGGGTCAGAAAATGAAAAGTCACTCAAAATAATCATCCAATAAGTAGTAGATTCTAAAACTCGTTCTTGTAAGGAGACTCGGGATGTAAAGTAGTACACAGCGGACCCCGGAGAGGCCCTGAGGGTCTATCGCTTTCTGCAGCGCCGTGTCTGGAGGCACGACTGTGCCCTGAGCCTGTGTCCTGTGCTCTCAGAGGACTGAGGCAATAGCTGCAGGTGTCCGTGGAGTGGCCGTATTCCTGGGCCCCAGGTGGCTTCCCAGCTGTCCTCCGTCTTGTCCTCACCCGGATGTGAGCCTGCATTCTTCACCTGCCCTCTGACCTCCATCACAACAGCTCCAGGACCTGGTCCCCTACCCTGGCCCGGGTGTCGGTCCCTCTCATCGTCCCGTCCTCGTGCTTCCTATAGGTTCGCACATCCTGTGACTCCAGGGCCACTGTCCTGCCCCCCCACCCATGTTTTGCTCAGGATTCTCGGGTCTTCCTCGGGGTCTCTTACTCTCACGCTGCAGAGGGTCCCCCCGCCTCCACGTGTCAGCCCTCCTCCGGACTCTGGCTGTCGTCTGTGCCCTTGTTCTCCTGGGAGGCGAGGGGATTAACCAGACCAGGCTTTGCAAGTCCCTTCTGGGCCCCTCTACTGGGCTGTTTGATTCCAAGGCCTTCGGGGTGGGGCTGCTTGGATGGGTCAGTGGAGGGGGCAAGCTGGAGGCTCCTGGGTTCAGTTCAAGGGTCAGGCTGCCCCGTATCCCTCGGGAGAACGTTGCCATGGCATATCTGAGTCCAGAGGGCCCAGGAAGGATCACTCAGGGGTGGGGTTCCCCAAAGTGTATAAAACTCTAGGCCTCACAGACCTGGACCTGCCTCCGGGGAGGTGGGCCGACCAGGGGTCCGGGACCTCATTCAGCTGACCAGCCCTCTGTGTGTCCACATCCTAACACCTGCTCCAGAGGCGCTTACTGGGAGCCAGGATGCCTGAGCCTCCCGCTCTGTGCACAGAGTAGGTGGGCGATAGAATTTAAGAGGAGGAATTCTCAGTATTTAACTAAAATGCAGTGATTCTGCAAGTCCTTTGAAAGGACCCCAGAGCTCCAGGCGGTTGAGGGAGGGGTCGGGACAGAAGAGGCAGGTGGGATTACACTCTTCCTCCATCTGATTTCTTCCTGATTTTTGTCAGAGCAGGAGAATAGAAGTGTCCAGAAAGCCCACTTTGCTTTTTCAGAGTAATGGAATTCTATTTGGGTCTTTAAGATTCTAAACGGATCTTTGATGAAAGTTTATGGGCTGGAAAAGCAAAGTTCTTTAAACCTTGGTCCCCCAATACCTATCCCTCTTCTCTTGCTCTCCCAACCTGTTTACCTCAAAGCTCAAAGGAATGTTTTCTTTTAAAAAAGTAAAAAAGAAAGGAAGAAAGAAAAAGAAAGGAAGGAAGGAAGGAAGGGAGGAAGGGGAAAAGAAAGAAAAAGAAACATATATGACTAATACTTGCACATTGAAATATTTTAATTTGATTGTGGAAACATGGGCTTGCAAAAAATAAAAAAAATAAAAAAATAAAACAGTAAGGAAAAGAAAATCCAAAACCCAAGTAAATATTTAAAAGCTCAATACAGTGGCCAATCCCTGTAAGTTTTGTGGTCACATTTTCTAGTGGTAAAAATACAATCCATTTTCTTGTTTGCCACTTATTCCTCATCTCCAAGGCAATGTACTGGGTGAATAGTGTTCCTCTAAAGCTCAAATCCACCTGGAACCTCCAAATGTGGCCTTATTTGGAGTTAGGGCCTTTGTAGGTGTCATAAACTAAGATGAGGTCATACTGGAGAAGGGGGCCCCAAACCAGTGACTACTGTCCCTGTAAGAAGGTGGAAACATGGAGACACAGAGGGAGCACAGCCACGGGGGACGAAGGCAGAAACCCCAGTGACCCCAAGGCAGGACTAGGAACCCCAGGCGCAGTGCCAACACCTGATGTCTGACCGCTGGCCTCCAGACTGCAAGGGAATAGTGTGGCTTTAAGCCACCCAGTTTGTGGTCATTTGCTGAAGCCGCCCCAGGAGACTGGTCCACCCAGCCTCCTAATTCGCAGGCCAGCCAGGCCGTGGGCACTCCTGCGCAGAGAAGCACTGGGTACTGGGGAGCTCGCGTAAGCAAGGCGCACCGAGAACCGGTACGGTCCCTGCATCAGGCCCGGTGCACAGGTGGGCTACCGGGAGAGCAGCTGACTAAGAGACCCTTCAGGGGGCATCGCTCACCCCTTAGCATCCTTGTAATGGAACGTGTGGACTCAGCCACCGGAGGAGACTCACCTGCAGTTTGGGCGGTGCTCAGCTGAGCGGCAGGAGAGCAGGACAGCGCAGACGGGATCTGGGCGCTCCCCCGGGCCATGCCTTCTGCTCTGCAGGGAGGCGAGGCCGCGAGTGTGGGACTGGCCTCTGCTGCCCCCGCATCACGGCGCGGCTGTGCAGAGTCGCGGCGTTGGACCCCAGGGGCCAGCAGAGAGTGTGCGCAGGCGCAGTGCACAGCGGCCGCCGTCGGTCGGAGGGCACTCAGAACTGCGAGGGCTGTGGGCCGCCTTCACGGGCTGGGGGCTCGTTTGATGCCCAGAACCGCATTCATTTGCAAGTTCAATGACCAGGCTGGAGACTTAGCAAAAAAGGGGTTTCTGTAGACATGGATGTTTGGATCAAGTCTTTTTTTTTTTCCTTTTTTCTTTTCAAGACCTAAGTCGCGGGAAGCACTGAGTTTGCATCTTTCTCTTTGCAGCTTCCCTAGGGTTGTAATTCGCTTTGTGCTCCTACTCCTGCCCTCAAATAGCTGCAGGGAACGGCTTAGTAGGCTTGCCCCCAAATTTGTGCGTCAGGGGCAGGCTCCCAGTGGGGCAAAGCCTGGAGGGTCACCGCGGGTTCCCCCGAGGACCCGGCTTTGGAGTGTAGGGCTCTTGTAGGGTTAGGGGAGGCCCCCCAGCCCAGACAGCAGCCCTAAGGATACGGAGGCACCTGGAACCACTTCCTGGAATCAGGGAGGCAGGACTGCCCTGGCGGTCAGCAGTGAAGCTGCCAAAGGCCCACAGAAACTGTGCAGAAGGTCCAGAAGAATCTGGAAATGTGCTGGGCACACACACACACACACACACACACACACACACACACGTGAGGCTTTATTTTATCTCACATATTTGTAAGACGCCAAGGATCTTAAATACACGGTGTGCAGACTCTTAGCAGCAAATGCGCAGATTCTCCTCCCCTGGGCATCGTCCTCTGCCTGAGCTGCTGCCCCAGCCACACACTGTACGGTGTCCACGTAAGTTGGTTCACGTCTGCAGGACGCTGCCGAGTAAATTACCTTCCTTTTTTTGCGGTACGCGGGCCTCTCACTGCTGTGGCCTCTCCCGTTGCGGAGCACAGGCTCCGGACGCGCAGGCTCAGCGGCCATGGCTCACGGGCCCAGCCGCTCTGCGGCACGTGGGATCCTCCCGGACCGGGGCACGAACCCGTGTCCCCTGCATCGACAGGCGGACTCTCAACCACTGCGCCACCGGGGAAGCCCAGCACTATGCTCTTTTAACACTCGTGTTCAGGATAAGAAGTGATAAGTGACAGGCTGGGTTTCTTGCGAATTTTACTATATGTAGCTCTTATACTTCAAGTTGCCTAATTAGACTCCTGGCTAATCAGAAGTCACATAATGATGGGTTGTGTTGATGATGGAGTTATTCTGTAGGACCAAAATTAATATTTTCATTCTCTAGTATAAATAAGTATTAGGCAGACCACATTTTTTTTTAAAAAACTCAAGTATTTAAATACTTGTAAGTTTTGTTCCCACAGATGGTAGATTTTTTTTAAGTGGTATTTTATGAAACTTGCAAATATTATGTGCATTACTTTCAAATAAATGTGTGCCCAAGATGAGAGGTACTGGATGGGAAAATTTTGATCAGAGAGGAATCTGTTCTACCAGGAGAGACTTAGCCATGCTAGGAAGTCCAATCCAGAGGCGCCGTCTGACTTGGGATGCGCTCCACCTTTCACTCTGACCTTGGTCATTATCTAGTGTCTCATCAGTTTGCATAATTCTTCACTGCTGGCTAGACGGGCATCAGAGGTGTTAATGACCTGCTGCTGATCTTGTCTTTATTTAAACCTGTGATATTTTATTTATTATGGATTTGGGGGCAGTGAGTTTGTTTTTTGTTTTTTTTTGTTTTGTTTTGTTTTGTTTTGTTTTTTGCGGTACGCGGGCCTCTCACTGCCGTGGCCTCTCCCGCTGCGGAGCACAGGCTCCAGACGCGCAGGCTCAGCAGCCATGGCTCACGGGCCCAGCCACTCCGCGGCATGTGGGATCCTCCCGGACCGGGGCACGAACCCGCGTCCCCTGCATTGGCAGGCGGACTCTCACCCACTGTGCCACCAGGGAAGCCCTGTTTTATGTTTTTTTAATATTGCACTGAAATATGAATTATCCTGATGACTGAGGATGTTGGCACCTCCTTAAATCTGAGTGCAGTGTGGATGTGTGTTTGCATGGTTCAGGGGCCTCAGGGATGGCTGGCGCCAGGACTTGGGGTGACTGGCTATAGTACTGGGTTATATGTGGCAGGTCCACCAAGCTCAGCCATCGTCCAGTTGGACCAATGACATCAGAAACAGTACTTCACATTTTTCTTTTTCCAATTTGTACTTTCTGTTCAACATCCTTAAAATATTCTTCCTGGGACTTCCCTGGTGGTCCACTGGTTAAGAATCTGCCTGCCACTGCAGGGGACATGGGTTCAATCCCTGGTTCGGAAAGATACCACATGCCACAGGGCAACTAAGCCTGTGTGCCACAACTACTGAGCCCACACTCTAGAGCCTGCGACCCGCAACTACTGAGCCTGCATGCTGCAACTACTGAAGCCCATGTGCCTAGAGCCCGTGCTCTGCAACAAGAGAAGCCACTACAATGAGAAGCCCGAGTACCGCAAGGAAGAGTATCCCCCACTCGCCGCAACTAGAGAAAGCCCTTACGCAGCAATGAAGACCCAGCGCAGCCAAAAATAATAATAAATTCTTCCAGAATGCTAAAAGACAGATAAGTGAAAAAGGAAATATTCACATCTGTGATATTTAGATAGTTTTACAATTACAAATCATGGACAAAGATCAGTGTATGGAAGCGTGTTTGATTGCATCCATTGGTTCCAAAAAAATTCTTACAGTAGTGGTATTTTTATTGTTCTTTATTGACATCGATCTAGCTTATGCTAATTAAATGGTGTCTGCCTTTTAAAGTCCATGGATGACAATACATAAAATGACAGTATATTCTCCATCTATGCTTGTTGTTAAGCTTATAAAAACTAAAGCTCTCCCATGAAAAGACAAAGATAATAAATTATGGCAGCATTCATGTATTCCTTTGTACATCCATCCATTCACTATTAAATGTTTCCTGAGTTGCTGCCATGTGCCAGTGGCAGCACTAAGGTTCTGTAGAGAAAGTGCTAAATGAAAAAGACATAAATTCTACCTTCCTGGGGCTTGCAGTCAGTGTGCCATATGCTAGTCTACACTATGGAATTATACATGTTTTTAACAGCATTTCCTACACTTTTATGTAGACATTTGTAGCAAGAATATTTTACATTAATAGATATCGCTATAAAAATTTGCATTAAATATTTTATACACACACACACTTACAGTAGTGTGGAAGGAACTCTGAAATGTTCAAAGTAAGAATTCTGAGAATTCTTGTAAAAAAAGAATATATATATATGTATATATGTGTATGTATATATATATATATATATAACAATCACTTTATTGTATACCTAAAACTAATACAACATTGTAAATCAACTATATTTCCAAAAAAAAAAGAAAAAATATAATTCTGAAAGACATCCATCAACAAACAAATCACAAGAAAGAGCATTAAGGAGAGGACAAACTGAGTAATAGGGTCATTGGATATCAAGGTGGCTGGCCTATGAAATCTTTTTTTCTACATCTACTCCATTAATTTTTTTAAGGTCTGTGATTATATTGCTAGAAAGAGACCAAATTTAAATGACTGATAATGAGCTAGATTTGCTCTGTTTTTCATCTATAGAAGTATTACTGTAGTGCATTACTCGATGCTTCAGCAGCCTAAAGAAATAAAGAAAGAAAAGTGGCAAAATTGAATACTACATTTATTTTCAGAATGTTTTGCAGCCATTTACTGACTTCGGAGAATATGGACCAATGACAGTCAGTGAAAAATGAAATCCAAGGGCACTCCCTCTGCAGACTGATGGAGAAGGACCAGCATCCTGGATTTTCAAGTAAGAGAACAAATTAGTATTTAAAGAAAAAATGTGTTAGCCCCAAACTTAGCAACTAGCTGAGATAGGATTTCGCTACTTAAGGCACAAAACCCTGGCCATTCAGGCTCTCCGTGAATAAATTATGATCACTCAATGGGATTTAAGAAAATCCAATAAATGAAAGTCACCCTTTTCTTTTTAGCCTCAGTTTCCTCATCTGTGTGATTTGTGTAAAATTACGGATTTGTATGAGATGCTTTCTAAGGCCCTGCTCCTACAAAAAGTCCATGATTTAATATTTTTAGTAGACAAAAAGACGATAGAACAATTTTTTCTATAAAATAGTGTTAAAATGTATTTTTTCATAATGTTTGTAGAATACAACTTAAACTGCACTTATATTTTCAGGAAAGCTTTCCCTGCTCAAAGAAAAGTGCCTGTGTGCTCTGGTCCTATGATTCAAAGCTGTGCTCTTTGGATAATTTGTTTTCCAGAATGGAAGGAGGCATCCCCATCATGGACCACCAAAGTAGTTTCTGAGTGCCTTCTCATCCATGAGTGAACAAATGTCTGATGAGATTCTTAAAAAGTCACAATTTGGGTGTTGTTTTCCAACCACACCTGACAAAGAACTTGTTCAGGATATTTACTGTTCATTTTAAAAATTATTTTGGCGTTTTGGCTTGGGTTCGAAATAATCTAGTAAAATTATTCAGCTCTTTTGTTTTTCTCTTCTCTCATGTAAAATAAAGATATTTTTATTTTTTGTGGATAAACACAAAGCTTCGAAAGTAAAAATTAACTTCCTTTAAAAAATGTTTGAACCACTCAGACAATTTAGTGGACATTTTTAATGTTTCCTAGAATTTTTTTGTTAAGCTGAGGGCTGGGACTGGGGTATAATGAGTTTGGCATTAACCACAGGTGCAAAATTGAAGGAGAGACCAGACAGAGTACGAGACATAATATTGTAATACAACAGTTAAACAGATAAAATTAACACAAAAAAAATCCATGGTGAGCAAAAGATCTCAGTTTTACATAAAGATAGGATGAGAGGGGGAGCATCACCCCTCCGACTGGGCGTCCAGGCAGCAACGAAGAGCTTTGCAAACTGATCAGAAACACTAGGTAATCTGACCACAGTTAGAGTGAGGTGTGCACTGCGTCCCGGGTTGGATGTCTCAGCTAGGGTTGGCTTCCCCTTCAGAGGAAGATGCAGGGAACACTGAGGTCATAACAGGGAACAATAAAAAGACAAAGTATTATATTAAGATAGTGGGCCCTCTGGTGAGCTGGACCTCCCGGCACTGGGACAAGATGACCATGTCTTGCTGGAGAAGTTTCCATACCCACCTTCCATGCAGAGCCGGGGGCACAAAAGCCTGGCTTCAATTTGTAAAAAATATGCCACGTCTGTGAAGTGCAATAAAGTGAAGTGTAATTAAACAAGTTTTGCCTGTATAAGTGGGAGTGAGACAGACATCTGAATTCATGGAACTTCATCCTGGTAATATGTCCCACTGTTTCTGGGTGAATAATCCTTAAATGATGAAAAGTAAGCTTGTGTCTGTGTGTTATCTCGGGTCTTAACTATATTAGGCCTACAAATTGTTCCATTTATATCTCTTTTAGATATTAAAAAAAAAAACTAGCTTGAAAAGATCAATTTAATTTACTACTTTGTCGCAAAGTCTGAAATCATTTCATGAAGCAATATACCACTCTCAGTTGGTCAGTGACTTCAATCTCTTCGTACCTGTAGAAACTTCACTTTATTTCATCAGTAATTCAGTGCGTAGGATTAAAAACATCATAAAAACATCATCCAAACGTTGGTCAGACATATTGGCATTCTATGCACTCCAAATCATCCCAGTGATCCACATGAAAACAAGGTTTTACACTCGTGTCTGAAAGTCTAATGTCAGTTAAGAAGTCACAATGCCTGCAAGAAAGAAGTCAATGTAATAACACAGAAGAATTTGTCCATAAAGCTTAACATGGAGCCACTTTGAAAGAAAAAGTCAGGCAGGTGAGAGGTGCTTCTGTGCTTAGCAGAGACCATGCCCATAGGGATGTATAGGAGTGTATAATGACAAATAAATAGACAAATACAAGGCTGTGCAGGGCAATGAGAGAAGAATAAATGTTAAGAAGCCTTATCTCTGTCTTGCAGGAAATGAGGGGCCATTGAATGTTTTAATGGAAGAAGCATCCTGATTAGATTTTGGTATAGAAATACAGCTCTGGAAGCTGACTAGGTTTCGGAGTCAAAGAAGACAATGAGAAAGGTGTTCTAATAATCTAGTTAACATAATGAAACTATGACCTGAGGATGTGGGAGTGTAAGAAGAAGATGACAGGAAGTATTAGGGAAATCTTAAGGAGACAGTGTTGAAAGGTTTGCGATGGATCATGTATAGGCTTTCAAGGAGAGTGCAAGATAGAGATGTCTGGGGGAATATAATCATCAAAAAAAAAAAAAAGGAACATCACAATTACACAAAATTATTTTAGAGAATCTAGATAGTATGCTAAGAAATCTCAAATAATTGCCTTATATACCAGAGAACAGGAAACGTATTAACTCTATTTATGGATGACATTTTATATCCAGAAAAGGAAAACAAAAAAACAGAAACCAGAAACTAATAAATATTATTAGAATGGAGAAAAAGGCACTCTCATACACTGTTGGTTGTACTGTAAATTGGTGCAGCCACTATGGAGAACAGTATGGAGGTTCCTCAAAAAACTAAACATATAGCTACCATATGACTCAGAAATTCTACTCCTGGGTATATATCCAAAAAACAAACAAACAAACAAATAAAAAACCCAAAACACTAATTTGAAAATATACATACACCCCAATGTTCATAGCAGCATTATTTATAGTTGCCAAGACATGGAAGAAACTTAAAGGTCCATCAACAGATGAATGAATAAAGATGATGTGGTATATATGTATACAATGGAATATTAATCAGCCATAAAAAATAATGAAATTTTGCCTTTTGCAACAAGTCTGATGGGCTTGAAGGGCATTAAGCTAAGTGAAATAAGTCAGACAAATACTGTATGATACCACTTATATGTGGAATCTCAAAAATAAAACAAACTAGTGAATATAGAAAAATGAAGCAGACTCACAGATATAGAGAACTAGTGGTTACCAGTGGGGAGAAGGAAGGGGGCAGGAACGATATAATGGGTGAGGGATTAAGAGGTACAAACTGTTATGTATAAAATATATAATCCACAAAGATATATTCTACAACCCAGAGAATATAGCCAATAGTTTATAATAATTATAAAGGGAGTATAACCTTTAAAAAATTGTGAATCATTACTTTGTACACCTGTAATTTATATAATATCATACATCAACTGTACTTCAATAAAAACAAATAGGCCCAGAAAAAATAAAATAAAACAAATTACTAGAACACATAATAACATTTGGTAAGGTGGCTGGATACAAGCTAAATATACAAAACCATAGTTTTCTTCTATACTTTCAATAATTAGAAATGAAAATGAGTACAAATTATTCCATTTTGCCAAGCTAACAGGAACTATAAAATATCTAGGAATATGCTTAATAAGAAAGATAAAAGATCTGGGGCTTCCCTCATGGCACAGTGGTTGAAAGTCCGCCTGTCAATGCAGGGGACCCTGGTTTGTGCCCCGGTCTGGGAAGATCCCATATGTCATGGAGCGGCTGGGCCCATGAGCCATGGCTTCTGGGCCTGTGCATCCGGAGCCTGTGCTCCACAACGGGAGAGGCCACAACAGTGAGAGGCCCGCATACCGCAAAAAAAAAAAAAAAAAAAAAAATCTGTATATAAATCCTAATAAAGAACATAAAACAGGTCAGGTAGACATTAGCTACAAATATTTTCTTGGGTAGGAAGACTTAAAATCATAAAAGTATTAATTCTTCCCAAATAATATACACATATGATGCACTTTTATTCAGAAGAAAACTTTATTTTGAACTAAATAAAATGGCTTGAGAGGCCAGGTATAAGGCAGAGACAATCCTGCTCACAAAATCCCACATTCTACATGCGTATCACAATCCGCTCTGGTCTTAGGTTGAAAGCACATGACTGACCTGAGCAACGGACTATACTTGAGAATTAATGTGGTTTTTTATTCACTTTTCTTTTGCAAAGACAATTCAGAAGCTGCACTTTGAAATGGCAGTGCCACGAGTGCCACAAGGAGTACCTGCATCCTCCGTCCTCAATAGGAGGAAAGCTGCACTAACCCACCCCTCCTTGGGAGTTTGCAAGAGACACACCTGTGTTGAGTTAAGCATTAAAACTTCAAGGTTAATTGTTTCTTCTTTGCCTAGCTGAATCTGACTGAAACAACATGGAAAAGTACATATTTTAGAATAGACTGTAGAATTTTAAATATCAGAATAGTGATGAAGCACTTGACTTAATCTATTTTAAAATATACACAAAGCCATTAACATAAGAAGCAGTATTACACTGACATGACGGAAGTCCATAATAGGAGGTCTATATAGAAAGTAAGTGTGTACAGAAACAATGGATGACAAAGAGCTATTTCAACTCAGGATGGTGACACAGGGGTACTTAATAAATGGTGTTGACATAATTAGCTGTCCATTTAGAAGAAAACAAAACTAAATGTCTACTTATACCATAGTCAAACAAAATCTTTAAAAATATACGAATACTTTGACAATCGTTTGGGAGATATTTGTGTTATTGATAAACAAAGAGCCATAAATTAAAGAGAGACCTATCTGACCGCATTTTTTTTTAAATGGTAAAAGATAACAAATAGAGACAAACCATGTACTGAAAAAACTATTTGCAACATATACAAATAACAAAGGGTATATATCACCAGGATTTTACAAATTGAAAAGAAAAAGACAAAAATCTTTTATGGAGCCTTGAGTCATAGAAAAGGCAATCCAAATGGCCAGTACACATATGAAAAGAAGCTGAACCCCATTGTCAGAGAAATTCAAATTAAGACAGCTGTGAGAAAGCTTTTTTTTTAAACACCAACAGTATAGCAAAATTTTTAAAGTTCAACAGGAGCTGGTATGGATGGGGGTACTTGAAAATAGTCATTTTCATAAATTACTGGTAGGAATTTGAATTGCTACAGCCTGTTAGAGTCATTTATTAAATAAAGATGTGCATACTCTTTTTTTCTTTCTTTTTTTTTTTTGGTAACATAAAATACAGAAATGTAAAAAGCAGTAATACGTAAGAATACCTGAACAAGAATATGTGTTGTGTATGTTGGCAAGAAAAAAAAAATCAGGACCAATAAGAATATTATCACGCTATTAGCAAGAATGAGTTGTATAGCTCTTGACGGGGAGAATGTCCATGATGCTGTATTAAGTGAGACAACTCAATTACAGCGTAAGGAGTTTGGTATGATCTTTTTCTGAAAAGCTAAGTGGCAACACCATAACCCTCTCTGTGTGCACTGCTAAGTTTATATAACCTCTCGACCACACCAAGCTAAGGACAGCTACCACCAGCGTTAACGGGTTAACCTCCAAAACAGATCCATGGGTAGAAGAGGAAAGATACTTCTCTTTAAAAATTACCTCTCTGTACTTTTTTCCCCCACTACTAATAATGAGTATATATTGGGTTTTTTAGACTAATAAATAAGATTTGACAAGAAAAAGCATTGAGGATACAGAAAGTCCATCAGGTTTGGAGGTCTGGGGACTCAGGGACAAAGGGTACAGTCCCTTATCTGTCATCCTTAGAAACCTCAGGAAGAAGACCTGAAAGACAGGTCTGACCTGATGGACAGGCTGGTGCTCTGGAAACACAGGTGTGTCTCAGTTGAAGCAGAAGGAAGACACTCAAGGTAAATGCCACCAAAATGTGCAGCTATTGGTGTGTATTGATGTTCTGCTAGGTGCCAAGGGCACATCTCCAGGTGAGCTCCAGGCGGGATTCTGAGGATTGGTAAATGGAGGAAATATCATGGTCGCTCTCTGCAACTTTATACTTACCGTAAGTAGGAAGAACTGAGTTGTTTTGTTTTGTTTTGTTTTGTTTTTTTGTGGTACGCGGGCCTCTCACTGCTGTGGCCTCTCCCGTTGCGGAGCACAGGCTCCAGACACGCAGGCTCAGCGGCCATGGCTCACGGGCCCAGCCGTTCCGCGGCATGTCGGATCTTCCCGGACTGGGGCACGAACCCGCGTCCCCTGCATCGGCAGGCAGACCCCCAACCACTGCGCCACCAGGGAAGTCCCAGAACTGCGTATTTTTTTATGTAATTGAGTAAAATAAGATACCATCCAGTTAAAGTCTAAAAGATTAGCTATTCTGACAATGGTGTGATTACCGTGGTTCTTTTAGGTACATCTGACACTTTGTCCCCTGAGAGACTCGTAGTGGGGCAGCCCGACCTTACCGAAAGAACCAGGGATACCTATAACCGTGGATTCACCCTTACTAGCTGTTCACCACTCTAAGCTCAGTCTTCTCATCTGTAAAAACCTTCAGACCTTGTATGTATTAGAAATAACAGTTACAATATTCCTAATAAATGGTAAGTGCTCAGTTTACACTGGTGTTCTTTTTGTAAGACTTATTTTCTTGGTAGTTAAATTTTTGGGGGGAGCACAAATTAAAGGAATGGAAATTATAAACTATTTTATATTTCTTTAGCTTTCAAAATAAAGAAAAGCTGCTTATTTCATTGGTCATTAGTTATAAAATGCATACATTTGAAATTACTGAGCTCTTCCCACATCATCTTGTTTTAATGTTAATGATGATGGCGGTGATAATATCAACAATAATTTTGATAAAAGAATTCTAACCTTCAGATAGGTGTAGCCTACTATTGTTATATATTTAACTTAATCACACCGTGAATAGAGTATATTGATATCTGGAATTGTTACAACATCCTATGAAAAGGTGATAGAAGTTTGAGGGAGGAGAAACAAAGATACGGCCCTTGCAGGCAATGATTTAAAGATCTCAGGTTGAAGAAAGGCTTGTCTGGTTTGTTTTCTATATACCCAACACAAACACAGTAAAGCAAGGAGCCCTTGTGAACTGACATCCACTAAAATAATTGCTGAGATGATTTTTAGGAAATCTTAACTTGCTATGAAATGACAAATAATTTTTCCAACTTTACTAATCATTTTTAAGGTCTAAATATGTGAATAAATGCAAAATACATCTGCGGTGATGCTGTCACTTTATCCAACAGTGTCAATTTGCTGCAATATGCCAAGATCAGATTTATTTATGTTGTAAACTAGAACAGTTAAACCCCAGAAGTATCCACACTCCTATCAAGTGTCTCCTCACATCCGAGTGTTAATGAACTCAATTAGAACCTGGCAGTGTCTTGAGCCATGGCTCCCCAGCATCTGTGAAAGGGATACAGACATTAAACAAAGGGTTGCAAAGCAGAGCTTAACAGCAGCTGAGTTTAAAGCTAAGGTAGTTAGTCCTATCTCTGGCTTTGTTATACTCTCATAAAGAGCTCCAGGGGCATCTTGGAGTAAAGGCCCTATCTTGTTCCTGCTTCAGGCTTTCCTGAGTGTTGGAAAGATAGGAAGTTAAGACAACGGTGGCTCGCAAAGAAGTTTTGAGCTGATAGCAGCAGGTCAGCACTTCCCCAAGTGTGTTCCAGAAAACTGGCTTGTGGGAGGTTATTCTGAAGTTTAAAACAACAGCGACAACAATAACAATTTAATGCCCATTATGTCGTGGAATTCTAGTTTAAAGACAGGTATGCAGGGTTTTTGTTGGATTTGAGTATTTTTCTTTTTTATTCTTTCTTCCTTCCTCCCTCCTCCCTCTTCTCACCTTTCCTGTCTCTCTCTCTTTCTTTCTGTAATGTTTTTTCAGAGTTATTATTACTTGTTTGGATCTCCATGACGTGAATTGTATGTCGGGGAGAGCAAGTAGATTTTGAAGTAGTTCCCAAAGTTATTGAATCATTAAGGTCTTTTTTCTTAAGACATTTCACTAAACAGGCAAACCTTGGATGTACTTTGGGGATCCTGGCTGTCGTTGCTTAATTCCCATCCTGGAAGAGAAATGTCACCAGGGTAAAATGTCACCAATTTGCCTTTGCCGATTTAGAATGCTATAAAAGCAGACCTGACCAAGGATTGTGCTTGTCGGTGCCTTATCCATGGAGAAAGGGTTTGGTAAGCAAATTAATAAAGTGAACTAGAGTTTTCCATAGTGCGTTCTGAGATATTAATAGGTATTCCATGAAAAAGGATTTCATGGGCAAATAAGTTCAGGAATCCCTGTGTGTGTCTATCCTGGGAGACCAATGATGCATATCTATACAGCAAGGGCTCAGGAGAGATCCCAGGAGCCCATCTGACTGTTCACTCCAGGATTCCCTAAGAGCAGCGAGCAATGGAGCCATCTCTGAACCCCTCTTTCCTTCCTTCCAGAAAAATAATCTGCTATAATCTGGGAAGTGCTGTTATAAATAAAGCCGAGTAATCTCTCTCTAACCATCATATGAAAATTGTTGAGCCGCCACAGGCTCAAGATGGAAAGGAGAGGAAGGAAGGGACAGAGGAGGGAAAGAGTTGTTGCAGAGAGGAGTTGCTCATCCCTGGTCTCTTATGTCAGGGACTTGGCGTGTCTTTCAAGGGGGTATGAACCCTTCCTCGTAGTCCAGCGTGGAGACCCTCAGGCCTTCACTGCTCCTCTGCCCTGGAGGCCCCAAGCCACTTCCAGATCCAGGTGTGCAACCACACAGGTGAAATAATCAGGTCACCCAGCAGTTTCGAGCATTAGTAATTTGCTTATATATTCAGTTATCAACTGTGCCCCATTCTAATCTATCAAAGGAAACTCCCTCCACCTGGAGATGTTTTATCAGCTTACTGCATCCATTCCAGAGGAAAGGCAGTTTTGAGGAGGCTGGTTTACGATTCAGGTCCTTGCTCGTTCAGATTGGTCTTTGTAGGTCCTGTTCGCCCACGTTTGTCAAGCTGGTCACCTCCCACCATCCGCATGTTGGGTGACATTTTGGATCCTGATTGAGAATGCCTGAAGATTGTCAAGGGTTTCCTATAGTATGTTAATAACAGTGAAAAAAACTGTCAGAATTTAATTGAGTCCTTGCAAATATACACAAACTCTTGCTCTGTAGTGGAAGATTAGCTCTCTTGACTGTGATTTTTGGAAGCCTGTGTGCTTCCCAAAGTTTAACTTAGGCACCAGAGTGAAACTTGAAGCATCTCTACTATTTGTATCTCCCAATAAAGACTGGCAACCGAACACAACATTGTAAATCAATTATACGTCAATAAAATTTTTTTTAAAAAGGGAGTGGAATTCTGACACATGCTACAACATGGCTGAAATGTAAAGACATGCTAACTGAAATAAGCAGACACAAAAGGACAAATACTATGACTCCACTTATATGAGGTACCTAAAATAGGGAAATTCATAGAGACAAAAAGTAAATAGTGGTTGCCAGGGTCTGGGTGTGCAGGAGGAATGGGGGCCTTTTGTTTAATCAATATAGAGTTTAAGGTTAAGAAGAGGAAGAAGTTCTAGAGAAGGATGGAGGTGATGGTTACACAGCAATGTGAACGTGCTTAATGTCACCAAATTACACACCTAAAAATGAATAAAATGGCAGATGTGTTATGTATATTTTGCTACAATAAAAATAAATAAATAGATTTTTAAGTGGATTGACATAAAAAAAAAAAAGACTGGCAACTGATTGCCCTATTCAACTAGGTACTTTAGGCAAGTAATTCAGATGTGCTTCTTGCAAGCAGGTAGCGCTGCACTGGTGACCAGCATGCCTGCAAATTAACCACTTACACTTTACAAATAGACAAATATACAGGAGCCGCAGCTCTCCAAATCATGATTGTGTAAAACCTGTTGTTCCCTGCCTTCTCACCCAGCCTCTTTACAGTTTTAAATGATTAACACCGACTTGCTTATCCCCCCACCATCCGTTTAATAACTCAGCCTGTGCGCTGGCCATGGATAAAGTGATCTTCATCGTGGAGATCAAAGAATTAATCAAGCGAAACAGTAAAGAATGATTTCAGAAATCTTTCGAGAGAGATAAATAACTCAAAGTGATGAATTATTGAATCTTTAGGGTATATTTATTTATCAGGCAGTCAAAATTTACCATTTTAAACCTCATTCCATTTTTCTTTCATATTAGCTGGTTGTCTTCAAGGTGACATATAACCACCCAAACTGAATATGCAATCAACTTGTTCCTTAATATGAGAAAACTTGATAAATCTGTTCTATTATGTTTAAAAACAAACCCTCATAGTGTTAAATCTGAGAAAAAGCCCAAATGATCTATAACGAACGGGGAAAATCTGGCTTCGTCCTGACCCAAAGTATTCTAAATACCTTTATGATTGAATCATATACCAATAGAGGAAGCATTTAGACCCTTTGACTTCAAACTCCTACTGAAAGGAAAGACCCTTCTTTTCAACATTCCTAAGAGATGTTCTTCCAACCGCTTACTGACTATTGTGTTACTAAGAGCTCTACTGAGCAGGCCATTGCTGAACTGAGCTCATGCCTTGTGGAGGGTCCAAGCTCAGTCTCTACAATGGCCAAGACTGTTCTCTAATGTCTCTTTCATAGGAAACCTTTCAAATACTTCAATGCCCCAGCTAGGTATTCTACCTCTTCATTTAATTATCTCTAGTATCTTCAACTATTACTCGTGTTGTGTTGTCAAAGACCTTTGCCGTTTGCCAGTCCCCCCTGGGATTTTTCTCCTCATTATTATTTTTTTCTTAAATGTGGCTTCCCAAACTGGATACACTACTCCAGGTGTAAAATGACCAGCACAGAGCATAAAAAGAAAAAACAGTCAAGGAATTCACCGAATACCTCTCACTTGTCTTTTTGTTGATACTGTACTGGAAGCAAAGATTAACCTGGAGAGTAAGGATAAATCCATGGCTCCAAAAAAAATCAGTTGACAGCAGGCTTATAATGTGTGCCTGTGACATCAGTCTGGAACAGAGGGTTAAGTTTCCCAGAAACAGAAGGAAAGTAAACATAAATGGAGGCCTCTCTTTCTGGGTCGAATTGAGACATATTTTCTTTGACTCAACCATTAATATCCAAATTCCTTGCCACCACAGCCCATTTGCACATATAAACGGAATCTGTGAATGACTCCAGGCAAGCACTATATGCTTCAAGATGAAAACAAAAAAGCTGCAAAACATAGCAAGTTCACTCTCTTCTGAAAGCCTGTTTAGATACCATATTCATTAATGAGTCGACGTGATGGAATCAGGACTTGTGAATGTGTGAATAATGAGCATATTTCAGGGAGTGGGGGGATGTGTTGATTATCCACCAGGTTCAACTACTGTGGCTAGTGGAATTCCCAGTGTCATTTTTTGATGAAACAAGGTATACTGTTGAATAACGGGTTGATTCTTGCTTCAAATGGTTGACCAGCTGTTAGATCTTCCCAGACAAATTTCTGAGATTGTACGGTCTTGTTAATCATTTTTACTGAACTATCGCAGGAGGACACAATTAGGAAATTTTGAGAGTGATCATACCTCTTTAAAAAATGTATCCTTCATCTAAATTAATCTTCAGAACCACGCAGGGCTCCATCTTTTTTTTTTAATTTAATTTTATTTATTTTTTATACAGCAGGTTCTTATTAGTGATCTATTTTATACATGTTAGTGTATATATGTCAATCCCAATCTCCCAATTCATCCCACCACCACCAACCCACCCCCCCCTCCACCACTTCCCCCCTTGGTATCCATACATTTGTTCTCTACATCTGTGTCTCAGGGCTCCATCTTAAAGCAATATTTCGTTGGCAGTTTAACACCCAAATCCCCAGATATGTGAAAACAGGCATTTCATTTTTTATTCATGGAAACAAAATGAGATTGGAATAATTGCCCAAATTCCTTTCTCCAAATTGCAAATTATTTTGAGTTTTTTTTTAAACAAAAGTGTTTTGTTTACCTAATGAATCACTGAAACACTTTGTATATTTGTTTGGAGGTTGTGTAACGCTGGCCAGATACTAAGTCATAAAACACTTCAACTGCTTCCTCACTGAGCCCTTTCCAAGGAGATCGGCTCCATAACCAACCCTCTCCCTGAGACCCATTTTCAGAAGGAGCTCATGAAAATGTGGTTAAAGCTTGGTTCACATGGAGGTTTCAGTATATCAACCTTGTACAAATGCCTTGCAAGTGAAAAGTACATAGCATTTCTCACCAAAAACAATCTTTCCTGCCTGAGACCTGCACCCAGATCCTTGCTTTAAATGTCTCTTGGGGTGAAGACATTCTAACCTAACAAAGAAAAAAAAAAAAAAAAGAAAACAACTGGGTGAAGGATTTAGGAATCACATTCTTTACCTGCTAAGAGATAAGGAACGAGCTTACTATTTTTGGTTATATATGTGAAAATATATATCCAAATATATAATATATCCAAATTTATATCATCAATTTGAAGCTCGAACTTAACAAATATTATCCCTGTCTCCCTTCTTCAAATCTGAAAACATATTTATGTGAAAGTCCCATTTGTAGCAAAATCCTTTGGACAAAGGTTGCCATTGCCCCAGTCACTATAAGACAAACGTTATGGCTCAGTGGACACCCCATGATGTGCCTGTAGGGCCACGTCTTCATATTAAAAAAAAAAAGTTTCACGCAAACACACACACACACGCATGCACACACACACACCAGCCCTGCCTTTCACTCTAGTCTATGTAGACCCTTCAGCCTGCAAGCGGAGGCCCTACCCACTCCCCAATCAGGCAACGACTCCCCTGTCTGACTAGGAGAGGCCAGGGGCCTTGCCCACTTACACTTGTCTGTCAGCTGGGTTGACAGCATGGGAGGGGGCCTCCCCCACCTTTCCCTGCCCATCAGCTCTGCTGACAGGTGCAGGCAGGCAAGGCACTCCCCCCTCCACCCCATTCATGCCCATCAGCACATCTGATGGACACAGGCGGGTAGGGGAAGTCTCCAGAGCCTCTCAACCAAGGGGGCAGGCGCATCTCTACCCTGGGTGGGCACGGGCTGGAGCCGTCTTACAGTCTCGTTGACGGGTGAGGGCGGCCCGAGTTCCAGCTGTCCTGGCGTCTGACAGGGAGTTACTGTTTACCCACACTGATTCACAGTCATGCCTCTGGCTGACTGTGGATCCTGCCTGGGTCATCTTGGATGGGCATTTAGACAGGCATACAAAAGCACGAAGGGGCAGAGGCTGGAGAGAGCAGAGAGGTAGGGAGGGAGGAGGGGGCCTGCGTGGTGGGCAACTGGATGGGTCACAGTAGAGCATCCAAGACAGGAAATGGGGCCAACGTACTTCAGTTGGGTTGGTCACTGACCAAACACTTGGATTGTAAAAGGAAAATCCTCACTGTATTGAAGAACACAATGGTTTTCCTTATATATTTTTGATAACAAAGACATCTTAGCAATTCAGAGGCCACACAGGGATTAAATGCATGGCGGGATCGCCCCTTCTCATTCAAGTAAGCCTTTATTGAACACATACTACGTGCTTGGCCCTGAACGATCCTTCACACTCCATCACAGAGCCCGCACACTCCCTGAGACACTGGTGTCTTCTCGTGAAGACCCTGGAAGGACCAGCCAGAAAGATTCATGATGGGCCACCAGGCTTCTCCTGCTGCCTGAGGTGTGAGTCTCTTTGATGATCTGTTCTTACATGGCGATAAGACCATACAGAAATTTAATAGAATCATTCATAATTTATGACATTAAACAAGAAACAGCTTTATTTTATTTGTCTTTAAAACCAGTGGGGCTGCTTATATTAGCCTGGGCTACAGGCACGGTTTGACTACAGTCGACTGATTCAAAGACTGGAAATATCCCTAAATACCAAGTTTCAAAAAAAAAGGAAAAAACCCAACAAAATGAAACCCCAAGTCAAACAAAAAAATCATGTTTTTATAGGCTAAAGAACCCGTTTCTTTTAGTAAGTTTCCTTTCAACATCTCACTTCAATTTTCCGACTTTAACCTCAGATTTCAATTAATTGGACAAGGAACTTTCAATGCAAGGGTTCAGTGAAGAAAATACTTTTAACACACACACAGATGCCTCAGCCTTGACCCAGCAGGAAAATGATGCTCTCACAACCCCAGGAGAGTCTGTAACTAAGGCAGGATGAGAAAGAGTGGCAGAGGGGATGCACAGGGTGGTGGCCTTCTGCAAAGTCGGTCCACACGAGCAAGTTCAGTGTGATTTCTACATGCAACAACTTTCCCTTCAAAATACCCAAGTGCTTTGAGTCTTTCCTTTGCTGAATTCCAGAGCGGGCAGGCTGGATGCATAGGTCTCCACTCAGAGGAGGGAAGCTCAGACTCCAGCCAAAGTCAACATCTTAGCTGGTCACTGTGACTGCCTGTCACCCTGCACATCTACAGCCTGCAGTGCCCACCTCTGCTCCTGTGTTGTCCTCATTGACCCCGCCACTCACTGAGAAGAGCTCCAGGGAAGTCTCAGACACAAAGTCATCCCAGAGCCCACTTATTTTTTAGTTGAAAATAACAGAGCCCTTTCCGGGGAGCTGCCTGCACAGAATGTGCTTGCTAAGAAGCTTTTCTGAAGAAATGCACCTGGCGTAGAATTTGATGGCCACTCAGCAGAAATAGATGTAGTTTGCTGAGACTTCGGACATCTAGATTAAGAAGAGAATCCATGAGTGACAATGTGTAGCTTTCAGAATATCCAGCTCAAAAATATACCAGTTGGGTATAAAGAGGTTAAAAACTATGGACCCAAACTTTGCACTATGAAAGTACCCTCGGTGTTTCCTCCACACACAGGAGTGAACAGAGAGCCAGACTGTTCAGCTCTTGAACGTAAGTGTTTTCTTCTTTTTCTTCTGTTGCTGACTTAGATAAGACAGGGATGAACTACATGGGATTAGATCGGGCTTGTTGAGGGCTGGGAGCAGGTTGCCCTCTGCACGCAGCCCACTCCTTCCTCGGGGCAAGCTCTACCTTTGAACACACTTGTTCTTCCTTGAAGGATAAATGGCACTTTAAGGGTTGAAATATAGAACCAGTTATCAATTATTTACATCTGTGGTCTAATTTATTTCATCAGATCCATTTAATCATATTGTAGCTCATTGAGCCAGACAAGAGTTTTGCAAAATCATTTGATTTTGTCCCTACCTCAGGGGAGAAAAAGCACATGTCTACCCTGATATTTGAGATGAGAAAAATGAGACTCAAAAAGAGAAAGTTTCTGCACGAAATTGCATAACTATACCCAGGGACAGGGAGAAAAATCAGGTCTCTGCCTCCGGTGCATCTGACAGAGGAGTGGATGGCAGACAGCGAGGGGTCAGCAGAGGCTGGGCAGGACTGGTGGGGACCGGCGGCTAGAGGAGAGGCTGGGGAGACACACCCTATGTCTTTAAACAATTAATAGTTCCAAGTTAAACACAGAACACTATGGCTACTTTAAAAAAAAAAAAAGAAATAGGAGAGAGAAAGACTTTTCAGGGTCTATTTCTAAAAGTTAACTCAATTTTTAAACTCCTATTGTTAGATTTCTATGTAGCGTTGACAGCTGTAAGCTTCTCAGTATGCAGAATGAATTTTAGCCATCCCAGGTATGCTGCCACCTAAAATTTTTACTTTTAAAATCTTCATAAATCATTGTGATTCCATCCGGTAAGACTGCTTTGGAAATGGGCAACATTTCCGAATTGAATCCAAACCATCGTTTATCTTCAAATAACACAACCTATAAACGTCCTTCTACTTTTGTTGTGAGTCTAAGGTTTCCATCCATTCTCCTTGTGGACTGTTGGAATTTTCAATTTACATCAAAATGGCCTGAGATCCGTAGCGCTGGCTGTCTTGCTCACATCAAAGCTCTGTTTCAGTTCAATCCTGGCTGGGTTAAGTCTTTCATACTCTATTTAATAGTCAATTTTTGCAAAAAAGATAAAGGAGGCTTATACTCATATGGTTTAAATGTCTCTAAATGAAAATTGAAAGTAGATTCACGAGAACCTCTACCTATAACTCTTTCGTGGAGCCAGTTGGCAGAAGATAGTAATAGATTTGCTGCTGTGGAATCTCCCAGTGAGCTTTAGAGACCATTGTATGTAAGGATTCCTAAATCCAGACGTGTGCCCAGCTCTGAATAACTGACAGGATCCCAGTTCTTCCCATGAGGTGCATATAAAAATAAAAGGTAGGACCCAGGGTGCATTTGGGGAAACACACCATTCTGCGGAGTGTCAGTACATTCTTACATCAGAAAGTGTTCTGTTGTCAAAGAAGATTGAGGAAAGGGTAGCTTAACAAAGCTCCTTAGCGTGACTTAATACAGGAATTCTCTCGCCTCAGCACCTTGGCCCCTGCTGTGAATCTCCAGGAGGGAAATAATTGCATGTTGCATTTCCCAAACGTATTTAGCCACGGATTCTCTGTGTCCCAGAATGTCTCATGAGTTGTAGAGTTTGTGTCTTCATAAAAGGCTGTGTTTCATTTTATTCCAGGTTTAAAGGAACCTGGATCAATATATGAAGAGAGAAAGAAAAAACTCTCACTGAACAACTACTAGTTCTATAAACCCAACAAGATGTCGATTATGAAATGTACCATTTGCACAGGGACTCTCCTCGTTTTTCTGCAGCCACCCAGTCCTCTGGAAGGACAACGATTATTAAAAGTCACAGGTAGTACAAGCAGATTTACATGAATTTAAATGAATTCCAAATACCAATTTATGTCTGGCCATGTTTTGTCAAATTTCGACACATATCTGTAACAAAATAAGGCATATGAGTTTTGAGTGAATAAGATTTTAGCATGAAAGGCATGAATTCCAATATAAATATTTAAAATATTAACAAAACATCTTGGACGTTGAGGAATTCCTACCACAGTCAAGTTTTCTTTGGAGCGAAGGACCAGCTGGATTCCTGTCTCCCTGGCTGCTGCGTTGGCCTGCGACATGCAGCAGAAGACGGGACCCAGGGGTGAGACTGGTATAACCACCAGCTTCGTGTCTCCTGCTTTCTCACTCTGACTCCTGTGCATCCATTTCCCACAAACCTCCAACCGTGCAGTCTCAGAACAGAGGCCTCTGTCTTTGTGAAGCCTGTCTAGGCCTCCCCAAGCATCCGGGCTCTCGCTACCTGAGACAATGTCTGCAAATCACTACCGCCTTGCTGGAGACACAGGGTGTCACCCACATGTTTGGCCAGGGTGGGAGGTAGGGCACGTGGTAGCTTTGCTAAAGCTTCCAGGTCATGGTCAATATTCAACTCATACCCCAAGCCTTTCTACTCAGCTCCTGGCAGGACTGCTTTTCTTTCTCCATGACTGAGTGCCACTCATACAAGGCTAGGGGAGGCCCCAGACCTGGATCATCCAGCTTCCCCCAGGCTCTCCACAGCCACATGCAAGCGGTGCTAAGGGCTGCCAGGCTGCGGCCGCGGAGAAGCAGCCCTCTGACTTGGGGGACCTGCCAAAGCAGACACACCATGGTGGTTCCACCTGGATCAAAGCTCAAGGATGCACACACTTCGGGGGAAGCAGCGGGCCCTGAACGGCGGGAGCCGCCCACCTTCCCTCTGGACCCCGGGTGGAGGTGTAGAGATTCTGGCATGCTGTTCTGAAAGCAGGCCTCAAACATCACATTTAAACGGCAGAATTTTATCTGCCAGGTGCCCTGCGAGGGAGTGTGATCTTCCACGGCAGCGTGGATGCCCACGTCATGACCCCACGGCCGGCCCTGGGGAGGCTGGCCTTCCGGGCATCCCACCCTCAGCACCAGCTCCTCCCAGTTGCCTTTCTTGGGACTCCCAGTAACACAAAATCTTCAGCAAAGTGTGGCCTGTTTCAGCCTCTTGCTTAGCTGGAAGGGGCTCTGACTTCAGCAGGGGTTGGGAGAGCTCCCAGGTTATGAGCTACCCTGATCCACGTCATCGTCACTAGAGATTCTCACACTAAGTGTAGTAAGTCGGATAAAGACAAATATCATATGATCTCACGTCTACGTGAGTCTAAAGAGATGATACAAATGGACTTATTTACAAAGCAGAAACAGACCCACGGACTTAGAAAACAAACTTACGATCACCAAAGGGAAAAGGGGTTGGGGGGAGAGAAAAATTAGGAGGTCGGGATTAACGTAGACACACTACTGGACTCTATATAAAATAGATCACCAACAAGGACCCACTGCAGAGCACAGGGAACTATACCCAGTATTTTGTAATAATCTATAAGGGAAAAGAATCTGAAAACAAATAGATACATATAATACCTGTATAACTAAATCACTGTGTTGTACACCTGAAACTAACACATTGTAAATCAACTATATTTCAATTAAAAAAAAAAAAAAAGTCGCTGCTGTTTGTTCACAGAGGACGAAGGATTGAAAGGAATTATAGCCATCTTTTGGAAAGTGGGCTGACAGACAAGGTCCTCCAACTCAGGCTACTCAGGTCTGACGGTGTGTTAAAGCCGGGGCATTTCTTCGTACTTATGAGCTAATGTCACTGGAAAGTTTACCTCTGTGACGTGACCTGAGGTAAAGGACCACAGAGTTTCAGGATCTGATTTTAGGATACTTTGCCCCGGTCACACCTGGGCTCTGGTTGCCACATCCCCTGTTACGGACAGAGGAGGGAACAGTGAAGGAAATCCAACTCTGTGCTGGAGGCCCCAAAAGCTCGTCCCATTCTGGAAAATCCTTTATGGATTTCCGACATTCAGGAAAGCTCCGGAGCACAGGAACCAGAGAAGAGAGAATTTCCCAGCTTCCCTTGCTCCGGATAGGGAATCCTGAGATGATTCTTGTCTTCCCCTCAGGCCCTGCCACCTTCACACCCCTGCAAACAAAAACACCGCCAGTGACACCCGGCATCCCCCTAAAATAAAAATGGGACTGTAGCCACAATTCTTGGACTTTATTTACTGAGCTCTGAGTTTCGGCAACATTATTCTTTAGTCCTTGAGGAAGTAATTCACTCTCGCCCTTAAAACGCTGTTAAGTAGTCGATAATCCATTATTACAGTAAGCCGTTCACTCTCACAGTAATTATCTAATAACCCCTTATAAAAGACCGTGGCTTCCTAATCTGTTTATAATTATCATTTCAATGATCCCACACATTAATGTCTGACCTTCAGCAACTCTGACCTGAACTTAATTAACTCTAATATCAAATCACCGCTACACAAGAAACTAGCCATGACCAAATGAATGAACCCCAGGTACAGTTAATTTCTGGAGCAATTATCTTTTCATGTAGGGAGATTTAAATGATTATCTGCACAATTTCACACAGTTTTATGTAATTCTGCGACATTATAAATTCTGTTTTAAATCATATTTCAAAGGCAGGGCTCCAGAGTCTGGTTTGTCTAGCGTTCTCAAGCTACAACATCACACACTATCCCTGTGTAATACAAGATGCTTTTTGTGTGATTGTTTTCAATTATCAACAAAGAGCAAAAACGTAGTTTGCAAAGTGACACGTTACAGTTAAATGAATAACTATACAGTCAGGTAATCTAGGAGCAAATACCATCCAGGTAAAATTGTTAAAGGAAAGATCCCATTATGCAGAAATACTGAAAGTAATTGATAATTTAACAGATGCTGTAAAATGCTAGAAAATTTAAAGTATATGTCAATATGCATAGTGTGTTTATGAAGTGCTATAGATTAGAAAACATTTATCAGCAAAACCTGGAGGACATGCAGCTAAGGGAAATATTCACAGCTAGAATTGAACTTTATTTCAAACCCTGAGATACACACGGGTATTTCTGTGTTAGTAAACATCTAACGTCCCTGTGAAGTTATCTGTATAGCTTCCCGACCTAGAATTCATTTTCACAGATGTCCAATTGACTCTTAGGGGTAAATAGACACATGGGCAATATTGAGGAAATGTTCTGGGTGTAAACAAGGCCTTGTAAAGAGATGCAGTTACGCAATGTTTGCTTAGCATTGTCTCTGGTGTCAAGAATTAAGGCTAAATCGATCAAAGGGCGAATTTCAACCAGAATTGTCCCCATTTCCTGCTCTTGACACAATTTATCAGGCACATTAAGCCCTCCTGGTCGAAGTTCTTACAACACCTAACACTTCATCCCAGATACCAAGACGTTTGTCCCAGCCATTCGTCACAGCAAGCAGCCTGACTCAGGAGATTGATGTGCAAGTAATTTGGGTGGAGGAAGGTGGGTGCCTCCTTAGAGGTGTCTCGGTGAGCTGCCGTGACAGATCACCCCACATCGCCAGGAGGGACATTCACCTACTGACCACATGTTTCTGCTTCTCCTCAGAGATATTATTTGCAGAAATGGAAAGAGATGGACCTACGTTTTATATCAAAGCGCTTAACAGAGGCAGGGTAAGGAGACAGTTTCTTTATAAATAACAAATTACTTGAGTGGTCTAAGTTGATAACTATTTAAAATAGCCGTGTCCTGTAGGTCTGTTGAAATTAAAATATGCATCTAAAGACAAAAGGTGACTGCATTGAGAATACATTTCCAGTTGCTAACACAAGCTTCATCGGAGCTTCACGGGGATAATGGAAGGCAATCACGGGCACCTCTGATTCGTCGTGGTCGGTCCACACCAACACCCTGGAGACCAGGGCTGGTGGCCCCCGGTCCAGGACTCTTCTGAGACCCAGATGGGTTCAAGCCCAGTAGTGGCCTTGGACAATGACCCTACCAGAACCTCCTCCCAACTTCTACTCTGAGACATCTGTCATCGTGGCAATGACATCTATTGCCTTTAAAATTAAAATATTTTAAATGCACTGAGATAGCAGGTATTGCAAGGGATGAAATCATTAAATAATTTCAAATCTTTAAATGGTCCTTGCTCTGCTCTATGTCCCCCGTGTAAGGAGCTGTATCCTTTATGCAAAGATCATCACATTCTCCACTGCCTTCTCATCCTTTGGAAACTGCCTGAGGTCTTTGGTGTCTGAGCCTCTTTTTTGCTGCTGAGTTAAAAGTTTAAGGGCCTTTACACCAGTTGCTTCTCTCCTTCAAAGAAAACCCTTGGGCCTACACTCTCTCTTTTTTAATCATTGAAGTTCCTAGAGGTAACTACACAGTTATATGTAGGATTTGACATTTGATTTTAATTTATTACTTTAACTATTTGATTTAATAAAAGCTTCTGTGATGGTGAAGACAGTCACTTCCTAACATGAAGACCCCAGTCCCACTCACTGAATTTCTGTAAGGCCCAGAGGCAACCAGGTGGAGGCACCTCACCCCTGAGGGGGGCCCCTGCTGCCACATCCACGTCTATGTTTAGGGACAACATGGCAGCAGGACTTGCTCTGGGTGTGGCCCTGACCCTCCTGTCCTGGCTGGTAAGGGACAAATCTGCCGCCACCGCAGCAGCAATGTCACATGTCCTGGAGGCTGCTTCCTTAGGAAAACTTTTGACCCGAGGAAGTGGGTGATGCACAGGAGGCGCTTTGCTTCGTGTCCGGTACAGAGTAAGATGAGGGAATCAGTGAGCTGCATGGAGGGCTGGTGCAAACCTGGGGCAGGCAGTTCCGGCCCACGGGTGTGAACAAAGACAGCATCTCTGGGCCCTGGAACTAGCGTCTAGTCTGGCTAGGCACAGGCCACCTGAGAAGAAGACCCTCCCTCCCTCCCCAAGGTCACAGCTGGAGCTCCTTGCATTGGCCACCCTGCCCCGGGCAGTGGTCAGAGGTCCTGGCGGTGTGAGGACCCACCGTGTGCAACCAGGACTCCCTCCCGGGGGACCCCCTTATGGTCTGTACTAACCTCTGATGTGGCTTTTGCTTTCATTTTTTTGTTCGTATTTTTATTTTGGCATCACTGAAGTTGCACGTGTAAACACCGCTTAGCAACCCTCAGTGGAAAATGTCTCTATTTAGTAAAACGAACAGCAATAAAATCTCCAACTATGATTGTATAATTGTCTTTTTCTTTCTTTAGTTTTGCTGTTCCTGAAATTTCGGGCTACGTTATTAGGTATATACTAATAAAACCAGCAGATTAAAATATCAGTAAGTGTTTAGATGATTCAAATGATTATATTATTTACAAAATTGGTAGAATAAACATACTAAACTCAAGAACAACAGGATACACGTGATTTTCTAATATACACAAAATGTTTACTATTTTATAGAACTGAGATATTTAAAAGTACGTATTCTGATCATGACAGAATTAAGCTATAGATTAACTTAAAAGATAAATAGAAAATCTTCAAATGTTTCAAAATTGAACATTTCTAAATATCCCATGAGTCAAAAAAGTTAAAATAGAAACTAGAAAAATTTTAACTAAATATTAATAAATAAATATAAACTTGAAGAATACAGCTAAAGCGGTGATTAGAAATTCAGAGCCTTAAGTGCACAAAGTAAAGAAAGGTAACTAAAAATTAATGACTTACGCATCTAGATCAAGAAGCTGGTATTGCTGGATTGTAAGTTAAGTTTGACTTAACTTTTGAAGAAACAGCCAAACTTTTAAAAATTAATTGTACATTTAGCATTTCCATCAGAGATGTGTGTGAAGTTTCCAGTTTCTCCACATCTTACAGTATTCAATATTGTCAGTCTCTTTGACTAAATCCATTTTAGTGGGAGAGTAATTTTTTTTTAAATTGTGGTTTCAACTTGGACTTTTCTAATGACTAATAATGGTGAATATCTTCTCATATTCTTATTACTTATTTGTTCATCTTTTTGGGTAAAATTTCTTTTCACAACCTTTGTCCTTTTTTTTCATTGAGACATTTTCTTATTGAGTTGCAAGAGTTTTTAAATATATTCTGAATAAAGGTTCTTTATTGGATATTATTTTTATAGTATTTCCTGTCTGTGGCTTGTCTTTCAACTATTAAT
This sequence comes from Monodon monoceros, assembly GCF_005190385.1. NCBI lineage: Eukaryota > Metazoa > Chordata > Mammalia > Artiodactyla > Monodontidae > Monodon > Monodon monoceros. The sequence goes on along the minus strand of NW_021703768.1, from coordinate 3,108,081 downwards.
GGCATCATTTGAAATCAACAAGCTTTTTTTAATCTTTACTAAAGTCTAACTTGTCTATTTCTTTCTTTTATTTATTATGCTTTTGCTGTCATAATAAAATCTTTTTCCCTAATCCATGGTCACAAGGATTACTTCCTATGTTGTCTTCCAGAAGTTTTATAATTTGAACTCTTAAATTTAGGTTTAAGGTCCATTTTGAGCTCATTTTTATGTATGGTGTGAAGTAAGATTCTAAGTCCTAAGTTTTGTTTTGTTTTTCTTTGTTTTAAGTTTCTTGTTTATTTGTTTTTGATATTGATTGCCAATTGTTCCAGTACTATTTATTGAAAAGTTTATACTTTACTCATTGAATTGCCTTGGTTTGTTTGTTGAAAATCAATTGACCGTATGGAAAGTTTACTTCTGGCTTCTCAATTATATTCCATTGGTCACTACAACTTCTCCTATGTTCAAGGCCACATTGTCTTGATTACTACAACTTTCTAGACAGTTTTGAAATCAGATAATCTAGTCTTCCTTTTTTTTTTTATGTTAAGAAATTTGGCCAGTCCTTGAGTTTCCACATAAAATTTGTAATGAGATTATCAATTTTTACATAAAAAAGGCATACTTGCATTTTGATAGGGATTGTGTTGAATCCGTAGACTGATCTGAAGAGAACTAATAACTTAAGATTGGGTATTCCCTTAGGTAAACATGCAATATCTCTCCACTTATTTATATCCTCTGATCTCTCTCACAACATTTTGTAGTTTTCAGTGTATCAGCTATTATTTCTTTTGTTATAGTATTTCCACACACTTTACTCCTTTTCATGCTACTGTAATAGGAATTATTTCCTAAATTTAATTTTCAGTTTTTATGTTGCTAACATATAGATATGAAATTGATCTTAAACATATTGAACTTGTATCTTGAGATATTTTAAAACATATTAGTCTGGTTGTGTGTATGTACTCCTTAGGATCTTCTATAAAATGGATCATGTCATCTGTGAATACAAAGAACTTTATTTCTTCCTTTTCAATCTGTATGTTCTTAATTTCTTTTAAAAAATAATAATAAATCTCCAGTTCAGTATTGAGTAGAAGTGGTAAAGTGGACATCCTTGCCTTTTTCATGACCTTAAAGGGAAAACATTCAGTCATTCACCATTAAATATGATGTTAGCTGTTGAATTTTTATAGATTCCTTTATCAGATAGAAGAACTCCTCTATATTCCTACTGTGCTGAGTGCTTTAAAACAATCATGAATTGATGTTGGATTTCGTCCATTATTTTTTCTTTTCATGTGACTTTTGTTCATTAACTTATTAATATAGTAAATTACATTAATTGTTTTTGGACATTAAACCAATCCAGCAATCCTGGCATAAATTCCTGGTTTTATTACATAAGTTGTTGGATTTGATTTACTAACGTTTCTTTAGGTATTCTTAGTCTATGCTTATGACAGATACTGATCTGTAATCTTTTTTCTTTTCCTGTCTTATCTGGCTTTGGTATCACTGTGACACTGGCCTCACGGAATGAATTGGCAAGTGTTATTTCCTCTTGTATTTTCTGGAATAATTTGTGTAACATTAGTATTATTTTATTTTATATGTTGATAGAATTCATTTATGAATCCATCTGCCCTTGGGGGTTTTCTTAGTGAAGAGGTTTTTGATGAAAGATTCAATTTCTTCACCAGTTGTAGTCTACTCAGATTTTCTATTTCTTCTTTAGTCCATTTTGGTGTTTGTGTATTTCTTGGAATTTGTCCATTTTACCTACATTCTCTAATATACTGGCATGAAGTTGTGATAATATTCCTTTATAATCCTTTTAATTTCTGTAGAGTCACTAGGGATAACCCTCTTTATGTCTAATTTGGGTAATTTTTCTTCTCTTTTTATTTCATAGTTATTCTAGCTAAACTTTTTTTGAATTTTGTCAGTCTTTATAAAGAACTATCTTTTAGATTCATTGATTTTTCTCTATTTTTCTGTTTTTTTATTCTGTTGATTTTCACTCTGATATTTTATTATTTTCTTCTACTTGGTTTAGGTTTAGTTTTCTCTATTTGGTATAGCTTCATAAAGCAGAGTTCTAGGTTACTAATTTTAGACACTTCCTCTTTTTTATTACAGATATTTAGATCTCTAAATTTTCTCTAAATACTTCTTTACAGCATCTCATCAGTTTTGATGTTGTGTTTGTTTTTATTCATTTCAAAATATTTACCAATTGTTGTTCTTTTTTATTTTCTATTTCTTCTTTAACCCACAGGTTATTTCAAAGTGTGTTGCTTAATTTCCACATATTTGGTGGTTTCTCAAATTTCTCTCCTTCTCTGAATTCTAATTTAATTCTATTATGGTCAGGAAACATACTTTGTATGATTACAATCTTTAAAATATATTGAGCTTTGTTTCACAGCCCAGCGTATGGTCTATCATGGAGAATGTTTCATGTGAACTTTAGAAGAATGTGCATCCTGAATGGAGCATTCTAGAAATGTCAGTGAGGTCAAGTTGGTAGTCATGTTTTTTAAGTCTTCTAGCTGCCTTTTTTTAGTTTCCTTTGGTTTAAGTCACCTATCACTTATTGAAAGTGTGGTTCTGAGAACTCCAGCTACTATTGTTGAATTATTTCTCCTTCTGTTCTATCACAAAGTTTTTTGTTTTGTGTATTTGGGGTTCTCTTGTTTGGCATACGTTTATATTTGTTATAGCTTCTTAATTAATTGACCCTTTGTTCATTATGAAATGTTCCTCTTTGTAGTAATAGATATATTCTTAAACTTTATTTTGTTTGATAGCACTATAGTTACTCCAGATGTCTTACTGTTACTGTTGTGTGGTATATCTTTTCCATCATTTTACTTGTAACCTGTTTGTGGCTTTGAATCTAGAGAGTATCTCTTGTAGACACCATATGTTTGGATCTTGTCTTTTATTTTTTGGTAATCTGGATTTAGCCTATTCACAGTTAATGTTGGATTTATGTCTGCCATTTTGCTAATTCATTTTTGTATGTCTCATTTTCTGCTTTCTCTGTTTCTTCTTACTTTTTTGTAAAAAATAAATATTTTTAGTGTAATATTTTAATTCTGTTATTTTTTAAACTATTTTAAATATTTATTATGTGTGTTTGTTCTAGAGATTACCATATGTATCTAATTGCATCTACTTCAGACTAATACTAATTTAATTGCAGTCAAGTTTAGAAACTTGGCCCTAATATAGCTACGTTTCTTTTCCTCTTCTTTGTACTAGTACTGTGTACACACATATAATATAATATGGTCATATACTATATATGTTTAGCACTATATACATATAATCATATACTTATGAATTTATATAATAAAATCAATAAAGCCGTGCTATAATTGTTGCTTTATACAATCTATGCCTTTTAAAGAAGAACTTCCTTTAGTATATTTTGTAATGAAAGTTTAATGGCAACAAGATCTCCTGGTCTTTATCTGGAAAGATTTGCCTTTATTTTTGTGGAATAGTTTTACTTAATAATTAATTTTTCTTTGATAGTTCTTTTTCCCTTTTCTTTCAGCACTTTGCACATGTAATTCCATTTCTGGTCTCCTTTGCCTCTGGTGAGAAATCAGCCATTAATCGTATTATTGCTCCCCTGGATGTGATATTGCCCTGTATGTGATGCTGTTTCCAGATTTTCCCTTTGTGCACATCACTTGTATGACTGGGAGTGAAATCACTGGATTTTAAACTCAACTTTGATGTTCCAGGTTTCCAAAGAAGTTGCACAAAATTAACTTCTTATCCTGGTACCACTTTTTATTTAATGAGCCTCTCATCAATATTGGGTGGTCAACAGTGAGTGACAGTCAATATTAGGTGCCAGAACTCCAATTTTCACAGAGCCCAGGAGTCCCATGTGGCCATGAGATGATGAACTCATAGCTCATACCTTCGTGGCTTAGATAATCAAAAAAGTTTTATTGCAATTCTGTTATTTTCTGAGCCCTGAGCTAGGTCCTGGGGTGACGTGAGAAGCAAACTCCTTTCCCTACTGACAGAAACCTGTTTAACTTCACGCCAACTGCCACCCATCTCTGGGCTATTCGGCACCCTGGTCCTCACCATTCCTCTGGTCCCCAGCCAGCATGTTGGGGTGGCTTGCCATTATTCTTATGGTTTGGTGTGAAAAGAAAGTCTCCAGGTAGAATTCCTTGAAGAAAAGGAGGCATATTCCTGATCTCATGAGGCCAGAAGAGCCAGGCAGTTGTAAGTCCTGGATAAAAGTTTGGGAGGCTGGAGGATTCTAATATATATATATATATATATATATATATATATATATATATATATATATTTAAGTTTCTTGAATTTAGCTTCCTGAGTATATTATAACTAAGCTTTTATTCTTTGAGATACAACAGATTCCCATTTAGGAAGTGGGGAGGGAACTACCGTAAAATTTAGATTTTAGGAAAAAACTTGAAAATGTCTCAGTTGAGCATTATTCTTTGGCCCAATTTTCACCGAAAACTTCATTTGTTTGTAAATTCCATTTATGCATATAGTTGTCTTTGATTTCACATGAAAGTGACCTTCAAATTGGGCTGCATTCATGCACCAGGCGATGCATGTGCCCCTGGCCAGGCAGGAGACCCCTGCCGCAGTCTAAAGTCAGAGTGTGCTGGCCCCTCCCCCACCAGCTCTCTCTTAGATGCTACGTGCTGCAAATCTGGACAAGAATAAAGTAGTGAAAGAAGTTTCATGAATGTTGAGCCTACTGTCTTGGGGTTGGAATCCCTTCTGCTTAGACAAGGTGTGTAAAGATGGAAGAAAACCCTGTCAGGAAGGCTGGGCTTTGTTGTTCCCAATGAGATTGGCTCTGGTCTCGGAACAGAATGAGGAGCTCTCACATTATGTCACTGAATCCTGTGAAGTGGATCCCCTGTCCTCATTCACAGATGGGTCAGGGAGGCTACCTGACTGGACTCGGGTCAAACAACAAGTAACTGAGGACTGGATCCTGACCCAGGCCCGTCTGACCGCCCACCGCTGCCCCCTGGCTCTTTCTCCTTCCTTTCCCCACTATCCACATTTCCCCATACCCAACAGGAGCCTCCGGGCAAAATCCAGAAAGCCAGCACAGCCTGGGATGGGCTCCTTGGGAGAAGGAGTTGGAATACCGGAAGCCTGTGCTGATCTGTGATAGAAACTCCAAACACCAGGGAACACGAGGCAGCTCTGTTCTCCCCAAGAACCGGGACAAAGAGATGGCCGAGACTGGGTCAAAGTGACTTCTTACGTTCAGTAAGTACCCATCTGAAATGCGTTCCCTGGACACAAAAATGGTCAAACGTGATTCTCCAACCAGGAGCTGAGACCTTCTGGACTTTCTAGAACAGGTTCTCCATCTCGCCTACATGATACCATGCAGGCCATCCCTTTGGAAGGAAAGACGGCCATCTGGTCACCACCCTGCCCTTCCTCTCTCGTAAACCTAGGCTTTGCCACTTTCAGTCTGAGTTCTGATCTGGCTTTCTGCCAAATGCCCTTCCTCCTGCCTTCCCAGGCTCTGCATGGGGTGGATGTTACCATTGCCACCTCTGTCATAGGCTGGGAACGCTTCCTGTCTGCCCTCAGCCCTGTGCATCCTGTGGGTCACCTTTGCCCAAACTAGTCCTTGTCTCTCGGAGGCTTGGCTCAGATTCACTGTGCTTCCCCCACAGGGCCAGAAGAATCCAGCCTGAAACTGCATGGTCCTATATCAGATACTCCTTCATTTGAATGGAAATGTTGGGGCAAATATGGCTACTATCCCGTGGTGGAAACCTCGTGCTTCACAGAGCTCATTGCACGAGTCGATGCTTAATGACTTCCAAAGTCCATTTCTCTTGAAGGTACACAATCTTAGGTGTACAGAATTCACTTGTTATACATGGTGAGAGAATTAAAGAAAAATAAACAATGCTAAATGAAACAATTTTCAGTAGAATAACTCATACTTCCTGGGAGAAGGGTAACCTACTCTAATTTTATATTGCTGCCCAAACTAAATTTTAACTTATAAGTCTAAGCTGCAAGGAGTTTCTTAATACATTACAACTTGTATCAGCTGATCTTTGAATGTAACAAAAGACCTGAAAGCTTAACACAATCATGATTAATAAACAAAACAAATGACCAAACCAAACCAAACAGAAACAGACTCATAGGTACAGAGAACAAATTGGTGTTTGCCAGAGGGTGGCAGGAGGGGAGATGGACAAAATAGGTGAAGGGGGTTAAGAGGTACAAACTTCCAGTGATGAGATAAATGAGTCACAGGATGGAAGGTACAGCATGGGGAATAGAGTCAGTGATATTCCAACAACTTTGTATGGCGATGGCTGGTATCTAGTTTTATCATGGTGGTCATTTCATAAGGTATAAAACTATAGAATCACTATGTTGTGTACCTGAAACTAATATAGTATCATACGCTAATTATAATTGAATAGAAAAAGGAAAAGAAAAATAACAATTTGTTAGTTTACAGTTCTGTGGGCTGGTGGTTTTGACTGGGCTCCAGTGAGGCCAGCTCAGGCTGGACGTCCAGAATGGCCTCTTCGCATGGCTGTCACCTGGGTCCTGGGTTCTCTCCATGGGACCTTTCTGGAAGGCTGGCCAAGCTTCTTTACTTCAGGGTGTCAGTTCTGAGGACAGAGAAAGCAAGGGAGCCTCCAACACTCAAGGGTGTTCCAAGATGGCTTGAGTCACATTTGCTAATGTCTTGTGATGCTTGTCAGAAGGACAAGCCCAGACCAAGGGTTAGAGAAGTAGGTGCCAAGGCCTGGTGGGCACAGCTTTGTGTCCATCACACACTCATGCTTCCACCTTTATTACCCACCCCTAGTCCCTCTTCTTCAAGTCCATCTTCCTCTGATCTCCCACAATATTGTGCACATTTCGATTGATTTATCCAACCATTCAGTAAATACTTGTTGAGTACCCACTATGTGTCAGGCATAGTTTTACATCCTGGAGACGTGAAAACAGACACACAGTTAAAAGAAAGATCAAGAACAAATAGTTCAAAAAGTGTTGTTAGAAAAAAGCAGGTTATTTTCACTGAGTTGAGTTTTAGGAAGGTCAAGAGGAGACTCGACCTGGGTCTGGAAGGATGGGTTGAAGGTTTCCAGGAAATGGGGTAGGAGAGAGCCTTCAAGCAGCATTTGTAGGGGCCTGAAATGGCTGAGGCCCAGTACCTGGAGATGTCGTGCCACTGGGATGTACAACGATGCCATGGCGGGTCTCCATCCCTAAGGAACTTAAAGTTGGATTGGGGAGAGAAACAAACCATCTAACTGTTCCTCCAGGACATGGGGGACTCTGTGGTTGTGTTAAATGTACTGGGAAGGGGGCACATCTGATTCAGAAGGCAGGAGATGGCACTTGGGTCACCGTGAGACACGAGAGAGGGACACAACAGGAGAGGCTGTGTGAGGGGTCAGAGGAGGAGCCACTGGTCCCATCTAGCCAGAGAGAGAGATGATGGGGTGCAGGGCAAGACAGACCCCAAGGACAGGCCTGTGGTGGGGCAAGGCCTTGCGACCTCTGTCCAGAAAGTCACGGGAAGCCCCTGGAGTGGTGTGTGCGCGGAGAGCGTTAGATGGGGAGGGGGAGGGGACGGGGAGGTGGGCGAGGCTCTGTGATCTGCATCCCGCGTGGGACAGATTGTCCAGGCTGGAATGTGAACAATGGACTGTAGAGACATCCACACTCATCAACCTCAACGTGAAGAGACCCATGGGGACGGTCATGGAGAAGAGGAGGGAGGTTGGAGGGCCAGAGGAAGATGAAACCTACAGAAATTGTCGGCTGCTCGTGCTGCGGGGAAGCAGGGGCAGGAAGCAAGAGAAGGAGAGGCCGCGAGGCCCTCTGTCATCCCCACCCTCTGTCCTTGCCAGCCCTGCTCCCTCCGCGCCTCTCCCACTGTGTCCGCCTGCCCCTTCCTCCCCTGCTCACCCTGCTCAGGAGCCTCTCACTGTGACACCGAACCTGGCTGTCCTGGAGAAATGGTCCCCCACCCCCCGCTTCCAGATCCCCTGCCCCTGCCCTCTCTCCCTATGGCCTTTGTCACCTCCTACAGCACTGTGGGTGGCCTTCTGGTCTACCAAGGTCATTGGCTATCGGCTCCCTCTTCCGCTGAAATAAAAAATAACGAAAAGATTGAATCTCATCTGTCATTTTCACTGAAGTCCCAGCTGCCTAGAACAGAGCCTGTTACATAATAGGGGTTCAGTGTCACATGGTCCAGAGGGAGGATAAGAGAAGGGCAGAGCCCTGCCCAGGATGGCCTGGGGGATATCGGATGTTGCAGGAATCACTCCAGTGAATAGTGCAAATTCTAGAATGAAGGGGACGGACTGAGCAGAGAATAGACTAAGAGGTGATGGCAACCAAGTCAGGACCCTGTATTGGACAGGATGTTTTGTGAAAGGAAGTGGTTGCAGATACTTGCTAGAGAAAATGCATAGTTTAGGGAAGGTCTTTTCAAAACCCAGCTGTGTCAGAGCATGTGAAACAGGGGCAGAAGGGGGGCTGAAGATGGAGGAGAGAGACACAGACCGAGGGACGGGCCCCAAGAAGCAAGAGGACAAGGAGGAAGCTAGAAAGCCTGGCTGCGACAGCAAACTCTAAACTGCTTCTCCTGTTTTCAGGTTTACATTTATCCATGGACTGGATCCTATGTTTTACAGATCAAAAATGAGCTGAGATGGAAAGGTAATTTGAATAGTCGTCTATATTGGTGTTACCAGTATTTTATAAAGAAGAACTGCTATATATACACGCTCAAAAAAAGCTGTTTCTTAAAGTGTTTTCTTGACTAATTATAATTCTACCAACTAACTGAGAGTGGAGGTTACGTGGCATCCGTTCTAATGTCAATGGGATTGTGGTTTGGGTGTTAGACCTCAGATGTGCAAAGGAGAAAAAGGAAAGAGTCCATGAGCTTTACCTTGATAAGCAGGGGTGGTCAAGTTGCTTTACAGTCAGAATGCTGTACATATATGTGATGGGGGAATCTGATGCATTAATGGAGAGAGGACTGAGTGAGCCTGGTATTAAGACCCATCCTAACCTCCACTGACAACATCCTGCCCTCTGATCAGCAGGTAGTCCATTATGTCCTTCTCAAGCCCTGGCTATTAAATTCATCCTTGACTTTGATGATCTGAGAACACATACCCCAATCACTATTCTTTCATCCACTCTCTCTATATTTAAATGAACTTTGCTGCTGAAGCTCCAGTTTGGAATGCCAAGGAATAGTATTATGTAGATTCCTATGACATTCTAGAATTAGCTTCATTTTTTGGAAATTAAAAATCTGTTGCAAGTCTATGACACCCTGACCAACTAAAGAGGAGCAATGAATTAAGACATTACATAGGGGACTTCCCTGGTGACACAGTGGTTAAGAATCTGCCCACCAATGCAGGGGACATGGGCTCGAGTCCTGGTCTGGGAAGATCCTACATGCCACGGAGCAACAAAGCCCATGCACCACAACTACTGAGCCCATGTGCCACAATTACTGAAGCCTGCACGCTGAGAGCCCATACTCCACAACAAGAGAAGCCACCCCCATGAGAAGCCCCCCGCACACCGCAACAAAGAATAACCTCCACTCGCCACAACTAGAGAAAGCCCGTGCGCAGCAACGAAGACCCAACACAGCCAAAAATAAAAATAAATAATAAATAAATAAATAAATAAATAAATATTTAAAAAATTCCCTTTATCATCCTCCTTGGCCATGATACATGATATATGTTTTATGTGCCTCCATACATTAAAAAAAAAAAGACGTTACATAGTAAATGTAAATTTTCTGAGGTTGAATTATGTAAACTGGCTGCCTGCACCACCCTGATTCATAGCATACTACAGAGATTCAGTATTATCTCCAAAGCTTTCCAATTTTAAATCAACTGGCATTTATCTCTTGTATTAACTTTGTAGATGCACTTGCAAAGGTTCCCAGATATCTAACAGTAGGTCGCTAATTAGGCAAATATCCTAGTCTCATAGGACCTAATCTGGAATAACCTAAGTTTGCTTTGAATATTTAACATTAAATTCTATTTTCAGGACTCCTTTTTAGAAGCACCCCTTCTATAAAGCTATCCAGATCTCCTCACTCTCTGAATTTGGTTACTCCTTGCATATTTTACATGATGAGAGCACACGTTCAGAGCCACTGTGTGGTTTACACGTTCTCTTCCCACTGCTCTGAGCATGTGAAAACATGTGGTTAGATAGAGCCTGTGTCAGCCTGGGTCCCTGAGAAACTGTGATAAGCTGACTCATGTTGGGCAAGATGCATGATTGAGAAGCACACTATTTATTTAATTTACTGAGATTTTAAGGTTGCTTGTTATCACAGTGGTTATGTTTTGCAGGGTTCCCAAGACAGTTAATTATGAAGAGGGACCTTCTTTCATTCTTAAAAGTGCCTTGGTTCAGGGATGATCATTCCAAGCATAACTAAGTACATCATGACAAAAACAACTTCCTAATAGAGAGAATGAGGGAAAAGTGCTCAATCAATCAAAATGAGGCAAAAGAGAAGAGGAAGAAGCAACATACAAAAGGAAGAAAAATATTTAACAATAATATGATAGGGATAAATCTAAATAAGTCATCAAATACAATTACTAAAAATAGACTAAGTACTCTAATTAAAATTCTAAGATTATCAAACTGGATAAGTGAACAACTCAAATTATAAGCCTTTGTAAAAGACAATTAAAAACATAGGAATACAAAAGTAGAAAAAAAGGATAAAAAAGATATGTCAGAAAAAAAATATTAACCAAAATATTAATTAAAAGTGGTTCCAGGGCTTCCCTGGTGGCGCAGTGGTTGAGAGTCCACCTGCCGATGCAGGGGACACGGGTTCGTGCCCTGGTCCGGGAGGATCCCACGTGCCGCGGAGTGGCCGGTCCCATGAGCCATGGCCGCTGAGCTTGTGCATCCAGAGCCTGTGCTCCACGACGGGAGAGGCCACAACAGTGAGAGGCCCGCGTACCGCAAAAAAAAAAAAAAGCAGTTCCAGTTATTAAAGTAAAAGGCATATAGACATGAAGGGAATTGCTACATGTTAATAAAAGAGTCACTTCAGAAAAATGATACAACAAATCTAAACTTGTATGAACTCAATAATATAGACTTAAAATACATAAAGCAAAAATTAATTTGATTAGAAAGAGAAATCCAGAGTCATGGTAGATTTTAACATGGATCTTACAATTGATAGAATAAGTAGATTTTAATAATCAATTAAAATCAGAATATTTGAACAGCACAAGTAATAATCCTGAAATCTACCTCCAAGAAAACAGAATATAAATTATTTTCAAGCACTCATGTAGCGTCACTCAGAGAAGTAACTCAAGATACCGTGTTAAGGTAATTTGACCACATGTTGACGCTTCGTGCAACTCTTGACAGATTTCCAAAGATTATATTACAAAGAACACATTTTTCTAACCACCGTGAAGTTAAGTTAAAAATTAATTGTGAATATATAAATATGTATATATATATTACCCTATATATTTGGAACTTAAGAGAAACATTTCTAAATGATTCATGGGTCAGAACAGAAATTGCTATTGAATTTAGAAAAAAATTGAAAGCTGACTAATATTAACATCAATCATTTATATAACACTATGTGCAAGCAGTATTCTAAGAATTGTACACATACTAAATTATTTCTAACGACAATCATATGAAACAGGTACTAATTAAGTTAATTTTACTGAGACATAGTTAAAGAATTTGTTTGAAAATCAGAAATACATGTATTGTAAGAGATAATAAAAGCACATATAAATAAATGCACGACATTAATTTAAAAATTTAGAAGAGGTATAAAAATGAACTACCTGATTAGTCATATGATCATAACAGAACTGAAATTAGTAAATAAATAATGTCCCACAGAGAAAAATTCTGGAGAGTTTGAACAGCAAAGTCTGTGAAACAGTCAAGAAAAAATAATTTCAACGTTACGCAGACTCAGAGTACAACAATAATAATAATAATAACATAAAGAAGAGAAAGAAAGCCTTTTCAGTTCACTTTATGTTTAGGTATAACCATGATACCAAACATAGCAGGGATAGTACAAAAGAGGAAAATTGTAGGCCTATCTCATCCTTATACATAGATGTAAAAATCATAGCAAAACATTATGAAACTAAACAAAGGAAATATAAAAATCATAAAATATCGTACCAAGATGTTTGTCCCAGGAATAAAAGGTTTGCTCAACAGTAAAAAAAAATAATCTATGTGATTCATGGAAAAAACAACAAATCACATCACCTCAACAGATGTCAGAGGATGCACTGAGAAATTCAATATCCTTTTATGATGTATGATACATAACAAATGTAATTAAAATAATGTATAATATGTATGTTATATATATTATAATGTACTATAATATATTATATATTATAGTATAATATATATGCATGTTATATAATATATAAATATAATGTTATGTGTGTGGTGTGTTATATAATATATAACATATATGTTGTACATATAATAAAAGTATGTTAAAATTATATACATATATAAAATGCATATTGAATTCCTTATATGCCTGCAGTAGACAGAATAATGCCCCACCAAAGATGTACACGTCCTAATTCCTGGAATCTGTGAATGTCCAGGGAATGTCCACCTTATGGGGAAAAAATTACTTTGCAGGTGTGATTAACTTAAGGACCTTGAAATGGAGAGATTATCCTGGATTACCTGGGTTGGCCTAATATAATCATCTTAATTCCTAAAAGTGGAGAGCCTTTCTAGGTTGTGGTCAGAAGGACACAAGGACGAGAATAAGAATTTGAAGGAGAATCAGCAGAGACGAGAGAGGGCAGTGAGCAAAGGGCGTGACTCAATGCTGTTGGTTTCGAGGTGAAGGGAGGGGCCGAGGGCCACGGGACCCGGGCAGAACGCACGGAGACTCAGAGACTCGTGGAGCCTCCAGAAAGGAGCACTGATTTCAGCCAGCCACGCCCACGTCAGATTTCTAAGGGACAGAACTGTAGGGTGATAAATTCGTATTGTGCTTTACGCCACGAAACTTCTGGTGGTTGATTACAGCGACAACATCAGTTATTTACTAGTGAAACTGCAGTTATTTTTACCTGATTTCTGGCCATTTATGTTTTTCCTTTTCAACGTTATCTGTTCATACCCTTTGCCTGTTTAAAAAAAAAAATACTGTGGCCTCTCTATTTATATTAACACTTAAAAAATTTTTTTTAAACTTTTTATTTTATATTGCAATAGACTTGATTTGCAACGTTGTGTTAGTTTCAGGTGTGCAGCAAAGTGATTCAGTTCTACATATACACGTATCTACTCTTTTCAAATTCTTTTCCCATTTAGCTTATTACATAATATTGAGTAGAGTTCCTTGTGCAATACAGTAGGTCCTGTTGTTTACCTGTCTTAAATACAGCAGTGTGTACACTTTATATATCAAAGTACTAACTCTTGTCTGCCATACCAACTACTTTGCCAATTTACTGTCTATCTGTTAACACTGATTATAGTATTATTCTTCTATGAATTTTCGACACTTTTTAGATGGTAAAACCAGTTAAACTCCTTAACTATTTCTGGTTTTGGTGTAATGTTTAATAATACATATTCAACCAAAGATAAAATAAATATTTCTATTTCCTTGCAGAATAGTACAAGGAATAGTGAGATTTAGTGTTTTCTCTTTTTTAATTAACAATTTTAATTTAAATGTTTATTTTAAAATCAGTAGTGTAGTAGCAATCAATATTCGTGTCTTTTCTCATGATTAGGCAGTCTTTTCAATGCAATCTTTCAGCAATCCGTCCCTTCCATACCAATTTATAATTTCAAATCTATCGCACCCTAAACCCTCTATACTACTTTTGACTTTTTCATCCTCTTCTATTGACGTATCTGCCATTGCTAGTGCTAATGTACACTGCTTCGATTATTTTAACTTTATATTTTTTCCTCTGTTATGGCAAACTCCTCCTCATTAGGCATCTCTTCAAAAACATCCCTAATAGTTCTCAAGTCTGTACCTGCAGCTGAACTTGAGAATAATTTTGTGAAGTTGAAAAAACTGTCTGAATATAGGTTGAAGTTACATCAAAGGCGGTGTATTTTAATTTCCCCTGTTCAGAACCATGAAACACAATTCAAGATGAAAAAAAAAAAAAAGTTTTCCAGAAGATTTTAGCATTGCACTCATTAGAGTTTCTGTATTTCGCCCAGCTAAGTTTTCCCATAGTTATTAATTCATTTATTAATTGCTGTACTTTTTTCGACCCAAACATTTTAGGGAGGAAAAGAAGAAACGAACCCAGCCTTTGACCTCCTTGCCCAGGCTGCGCACTCCCTGGGGCCTGAGTGCCAGCCTGCCAGGAGTACGTGGCAGACTGCTCCCACCCTCTGCTTCCTCTGACCTCAGGAAGAGCTGCTCACCTACTTCTATTTCTAATTAGAACAGGTCCCTCCTTCTTTTCTGTTTTTCTGACAGTGGTTTCTTCTTTCGCCTTCATTGTCTCCCACTGGGCCCCTCTGCGGTTTATCCACAAACTGTGTCGCTCAGGGAATTATTTTACTTCAAAATCACGTCTCCTGGCAACAATAAACAATGATTTCAAATCACTTTTGAAATCACCGCACATGTAGGGTCTTCAAGGCCGACGCTCTGCTGAGGGCACCCTCTGCTCCTTGCTCTTTTCTGGGTGAAGGTGCAGGAGGGTAGCCCGGGAGCCCCGGAGGAAGCGTCAGGGAGACAGGAGATTCCTGCTGCTTCTTCCCTGGCTAACGCAGCGTCATCCTCATGGGGTCCTGGCCAGAGAGTCCCCAAGTCCAAATAAAGATTTATTGGGCTCATTAAATATCAATTAAACGACTAAAATTTTTGTAACAGTTTTAGTGAATCTACATCCCTCAAAACTATTCAAAGTATCTAAAAAATACCCTCTCTGAAGCCTTCAGAGACCTTCACGGGTGACCCATGGTTTTAGGCACACATCCTGTCCGTCTCCATTAGGGACGCCAAGAGAAATGTAATCATGAGGTTTCTGGGGGTGGAGGGTGGTCACGTTCCATTCCAGCCACATTCACCATGTGCTTCCTCCCCAGGGACCCGTGCCTGCTGTCACGGGCTCACTACCATCGCTAGCCCCATTTCACAGCTGGAGCAATTGAGGCTCAGAGAGCACGACGGGGGTTGGAGAGGACTCAGATCTACCTACCTGACCAGGGAGTGTGTCCCTGGTCCAGTCCCCTCACTGCTAGGGCTGGCACCTCCTATGACCTTCTTCACCCCCTCCCCCTGCACAGAAAGGACTTCCTGTTGCAGCTGTTCTTCCCAAGTCCACTGACAATTTCATAGTTTGCATTTTCAAAACACACTTAAAAATCCAAAAGTGGAAAGAGGTGTGGAGCCATCAGCATTTAAATTAATTAAATTTGGGGGCAGGGCTTGGTGAGACAGATGCCAGAACAGGACCTTTTGCAGGCAAGAGTTTTGAAGGTATGAAAATCTCTATAATAGGAAAAGCATAGTGATTGGTGGAATTCTTATTTACATAAAGGGTGAGTCATAAAGTTACATTTATGGAAAATAGTTATAATATTTTAAGTAGCGATAAACGGTCCTCCTTGATATTAAGGTCCAGGTCTTAAAACTTCCATTTGCACAAAATGTTAAGATAAGTATAAGAGAGACACAGAGAGAGACACCAGCTATGAGCAAACAAGCTATAGAGTCTGACAGATGAGCACAGGAATCAGAATGAGACGTTTCTGAGTCCCCGAGGGACCCATGACTTACTTTGACTCACCTTCTCTGCTATAGCACCTCCACCACTGCACATGTGGGAGTTTTCAGGCCTGGACACACTCACCGCCATGCTAAGAAGGTTAAAAGGGCCTTCTTAAAGCCAAGATCTGAAGGTCAGGTCTGGGGTCCAGGCAGGTGTACCCTGGGAGGTTCCACCAGACAGGTCCTCCCAGCATCCCTGGCTTGGTTATCAAGCTTCTGTTTTATATCATTGCTGAATCACATTCCAAAAACCCAAGCCTGACTTTCCCAGCTTGCTTGAGTCTGAGTTTAGTCTGATTTGTTGTCGTTGTTGTTTATACAGGAAGATAAAAGATGGATTTGAGAAATTCACATGCGTGTAGAAGTCCAGCAGCTACTCCGGTCCCCAGAATGCCCGCTGGGCATTCCTCTTTCCGTGAGTGCTGGAGATAGAACCCCACGGTCAGGCCGCCTGGCCGCTGGTCCAGGGCGGAGGGACACCACCACCCCGGCTGCACTGCCGGCCATGTTTACTTTTATTTTAAAGTCAGATTGGATGTAGTGCACTGAAAACACTCTTCAATCATTTAGCTCTAAAATTCCCGCGGCAGCTCTCCACTCCTTTTCAGCATGACTTTTGGAGCCTTTTGATCTCCTGACTGCTTCCTATATTAGAAGTCTAATCCTATATTTAAACATATTTCTACATTTCATCAAACAGTTTGATTTAAATTTTCCATAACCTAGATAGCCACATTGATCTGCTCCCTCGCTCTCTCTGGCAGGCAGGCCATTCATTCCCTCTTTAAGAAATAAGGAAGAATAAAAATGTTGAACGAAAATGACAATACAGTCGAAAATACTCGACAATTTAGCATCACAAAAAGTGAACATTTAAGGCCTCTGCTTCCAAATGCCACCCTAATTAAAGGAGCGTTCCTTTTCAATGTGCTTTTTTCACATGCAGAAGAGGCCTTATTCAAATGAGGAGACCTTTCCCAGGGCGCAGGCTCTAATAGAGAGCTTAGCATAACTCGGGCTGCTTGTCAATGCAAATGGCAGCAGAGAAGTTAGCGTGTTGATGGAGATTATGGTTATATCCTCTTCACACACCGCAGAATTCTTCACGCTCTGGAAATATTTTGCTTATCAGTGAGAAGCAATGATCAACACCGCACACCCCCCGGCCCCTGAGAGACTCCGAGAATGAGATCATCAATATTCAGATCAAGTCGGGTTCTCACGGTGCCCGACTATTAATTTGCTTCTAAAGTGAAGGCTTACTGTATACTTCTTAATGTAAACATTTGACGACCACATATCCAATATCAAATAGAGCGATTAGAAAGAGACTTCCCAAAGAGACGCTGACAAGCAGCTTCGGATCGGGGCTCTGAAATTCAAAACACCTTAGAAAGACCTTTTCTTATTCTTCCATGAAAGAAGATGAAAGCTCAGCTCCTTAAAAATTAAAAAAATAAATAAATAAGCAAAAATGACGGTTCTTGGAAAGTAGAACCTTCTGCAAACGCATGAGGCCCGCAGACTTTTTGATCCTTTTGTTGGCTGATTGGAGGGTTTGCCTGGAGGCTCCCGGGGTGGCCCTACAGACCCTGGCTTGAGAGTGGCCTGCATTCCGCGGCCGTCGAGCTATTAGCTGAGGGAGCTCGCTGCTGTTTCCCTGCCCTGCGTTTCCTTTCATCCCAGGGTATTTCCATCCGGCAGAGGAGCGGTCCTTAGCAAACACCCGGGCTGCGTTGGAGAGGCACTCTGACTTCCAGAGGGTGGATGCTGGGCGCACGGGGGTGTCACCAGGTCAGGAAGACAAGAGTCTGCCGTGGCTTGTGCTGAGCTCTGGGTGTCCACATTCAGAAGAGGAGGTTTTTTGGTTTTGCTTTTTTTTTTTAAAGTATGCCTGTGACTCCTCTGTACCTCAATATGTGAGGATCTGTTCAGCCTCAAGAAATCCAGCCGGGATTTAACCAAGCCAGCAAGACAGCTTAATGAACCAGGGGGACCAGGTGGCAGGTGACAGGTTGTGTTTTTCAGATGGCACGGCATCCGCTGGCCAGCAGTACCCTCCAGCCCACAACAGGGCACCTCAGAATCAAGCCAGTGGGTCGGGAGAATCTTTTTAAAAATATAATAGAATAAATAGAAATGAATGGACTAGAACAAAACAGACACCATCAGAGGCCATCAAACTCAGCAAACAGGAGGAGTGTATACTTTTGATGTTTAACTTATATTTCGTGTGTGTGCAGTGTGCTCGATGTGTATGTCCTGTGGAGACTTTTATGGGGTGTGTATTGTGAGCGTGTGTAGGGTGTTTGTTTCTAATATTAAAAAGCTTTCTCTAATTGACAACCTTGTTCCTAACATTAAAAATATTGGATTACAATTACCCAGGTGTCCATCAACAATGACTGAATTTTAAAAATCATATTTAATTAATGTTATATAGAGGAATATTATGCAGCTGTGCAAATGAACACAAAATATTTTTACACGTCAGTATGGAAAGAGCTCCAAGACATGCCTATACGTCAAAGAAACAAAGTGTAGAACACACTGTGTTTAGTAAGTTTCCATCTGCAGAAAAAAGGAACTATTTGTCTTTGTTTATATTTGTGTAAAACATCTCTGAAGATGGCAGAGGACATTAATATCCATTGGGCCGATGGAGCAGAGTAGACAGAGAGACTTTTCACTGCAAACCTACTTTTTCTTCTTTACTTTTTAGTTTTTGGACTAAATTACCTGTTCAAATAATGAATTCTGCATTGATGCAGATCCATTTGAATACATGTACAGAAAGGGATCTCTACATATAGCTATGTATATAGTACACTTATGGGTGCATATATGTAAAGTATATAAAATACTATTTTACATACCATCCTGTGTGTGTCAAGTATAGTATATGGAACCAATGAGATACTTAAACGGACCAGCATAGAGGCCCAGAGTTGCACGGACCCCACTTGGGGAAACATTAGGTTGGACAGGGTTTGGGGCCCCTTTTTACTCCAGGTTCTATGAAATTTTAAAAATAGTTGGAAGAAAAATGCTGTAGAGTCTAGTAACAAACAACAAGGTTCTAGATGGGGCAATTAAGGACCCAAGTTACCTTTTTTTTTTTTTTTCCTGAGAAATGCTCAATAAAATAAATTGAGAGCTTTTTCGGAAAATTTGCCTTCACTTATATATTTCTCTGACTCTCATGGCCCTATGTATTGGCAGTAAATTATTTATATGTTGACTAATGACTTGCATTAAATGACATATAGTTTACTGATAGAGCAGTAATGCATAGAAATTGACGCTCTAGTGTAGGTTTTGTATCTCTGGATACTTCTCTGCAACTTCACGTGAGATATGGAGTCCATTATCAGATGAATGGAAGGGCGCTGGCATGATACTGAGGGCACAGTCCTGCCACCTGCGCACAGGTGGTCCTGGCAAATACCCAACACGCATGTGCACAGGCAGGAAACTTTGGTGTCTGGAGTCAGAGACTCCTTCTCTGACGCTCCACGTACACCCTCACCATCTTTGTAGACAGTCAGACAGAGGAATGGGAGTACGCTGGGGACAGGGGTCTGGAAGGGCCCCTTAACTGGGGCTGTGAACTCCATGATCCAGGCTTAGTGTCTGATGGTCAGAGGGGCCATGGTCCCACACCATAGAACTGACAGAGCACAGAGCTATCGCACTGGGTACCCATCCGACTTGGGTTGTTCCCTACAATACCTCCCACCCAAGTCCAAGAAGATTGGCTCAAGGGCCTGGGATCTCCTCTCCCAGCAAAGGGGCACCTCGCTGGGGCGTGGTGACTGCTCCCCAGAGCTGCAGCGCACAGAGCCCCCGCTTGCCCCTGCTGTGTGAGCACTACGGTCGGTCGGACCCAAGGATGCTGTCACCTGTTTACGGTCTGGCTCCCTCATGGGTGCTGGCGCTGATGATACAGTCGCTAGGAAACGTGGTGGTCTTCAAGCTGGTCACTTTTATTTCTTAGAAGGCAAAGTCGGGAGCTAGTGGATTCACCAGCATGCCCATAAGTTGTTGTTTATTCAAAATTTCAAGTTTTCACATGCATGAATTTATTTTTATTTCAATGTAGCTTAAATTCTTAAGACTGTCTGAAAATGAAACTCTTTTGAACGCACTTGATCGTTAACTGCTATGAGTTCTGAGTGTTTTGGTATTCTGATTTCAATCAACCTGCAATATCACATTTTATATTAAACTGCAGATTAAGTTCAAGGCTTAAATCATTAAAATCCTCTCCTTTTTAGCTAATAAGCTAGGCTGTTTTAAAATAGAGGAGACGGGAAACTAAAAGTCAATCTTTAAAAATGTGTTTCTCTGGGCTTCCCTGGTGGCGCAGTGGTTGAGAGTCCACCTGCCGATGGAGGGGACGCGGGTTCGTGCCCTGGTCCGGGAGGATTCTGCGTGCCGCGGAGCAGCTGGGCCCGTGAGCCATGGCCGCTGGGCCTGTGCGTCTGGAGCCTGTGCTCCGCGGCGGGAGAGGCCACAGCAGTGAGAGGCCCCTGTACAGCAAAAAAAAAGAAAAAATTTGTTTCTCTATTCTGTTACTTAAAGGAAGATTTTGGCTAGCCTCCAGCTAATAATACACAAGAATACAAACCCTTCCTGAGTTTAAGTTTATTCTAAAATATCTTTATCTGAATTAAAGGGAAAATAAAAATTTGTTGTAAATATGTGTTTATCCCAAAGCGTCTTTCAGGTCAGAACAGGTCTCTAAATGCAGCTTTGAAACGGTAACCCTTAAGACATGGAGCCGTGTCACTTTCAAACACGTTCACTATTTAATTAATATTTCTCATTTGCAATGCAAATCAGACTTACAAAGCTGACAGTTATAACTTGAAAACAATTACCCACATTATGAGTTATCACAATTCCTCAGAAGATGTGATACTTCACTATCTGTCAGAAAAGCCAGTGCAACCATTGTGCTGAGGAGGCTTTAACCATGTTTGCGATTGTGTGTCCTCGTCTGTGGGTTCCTTTCTGAGATGTGCCTCTATTCCATTTCCATTTGACTCTCATTCTGTGTTTAGTGCAAATCAAGACTGAAAAGAACATTTGCCTTCACAGTAAAATTGCAATTTACTTCTTGAAATCCTTTCCGGCTTCATAGCCTTTGGATCTGTTTATCCAAAGCTTCATTTCTCTCTTTGCCATAAAAAACCTTTTCTCTAAGCACGCAAATATACAGCAAGCATTTTATTCCACATCCAAGAGGGAATATTCGTTTTCTAATGCGGAATTTCAACTTTGAATGTGATTTGGAGCCACAGCGGCTTGAGTCTCCACATACCCGCTGTTCGAGGAGCTCGGTTTGAAGCATGGGGTGGGACGAAAACTTAGCCCCACCAAACTGCTTCTGAACCCAGAGGTGACCACGTGGGTATTAACTGCCATGTGGAATCCACTTCCAGACAGGAAGCTGGGCCAGCAACAGTCAGCACACCTGGAAATGTAAGTCCTCGGCAGGAGCAGGAGAAATGAGAAATGATTTGTGGGTTGAAAGAATATATGTATGTATAACTGAATCACTTTGCTGTACACCTGAAACTAACACAAGATTGTAAATCAAGTACACTTCAATTAAAAAAATAAAGATAAAATAAAACAAAACAAAAAAGCAATGTGATGCCCAGAACAAAAGATACTGTGTTTCTTCCCTCTACAGTTTATTTTTCTCGTAATACAAGGTAACGTGATTCTGTTCTCTGGGAACAGGTTTTGCCTCTCAGCCGGCTGCTGTGAGGACACCAAAATGTGCCTGACCATGGGGAGATTGAGGCAGCCCGGGGCTGGGGGCGGCTGTGCTGGGGCTGTGTAGGAACAAAACCAGGGCCCTTTGCCCAAACCCTCATATAACTGTGGGGAAAATAGGGTATGTTTCACTTAATGATGAAAAAAAGGCCTCTCAACAGTAATTGAAACCCTGCAAATACCTTGTAAATAAGGTGAAATTTTTATTACTGTTTTTCCTGAGGATTTGATTAATAAAGCGTGAATATATCAAAATATAATCACTTTGGGCTTCCCTGATGGCGCAGTGGTTGAGAGTCCGCCTGCCGATGCAGGGGACACGGGTTCGTGCCCCGGTCCGGGAAGATCCCACATGCCGAGGAGCGGCTGGGCCCGTGACCCATGGCCGCTGAACCTGCGCGTCCAGAGCCTGTGCTCTGCAACGGGAGAGGCCACAACAGTGAGAGGCCCGCGTACTGCAAAAAAAAAAAAGAACAAAAAAAAAAATATATATATATATATATATATATATATATATAATCACTTTAAGTTTAAATGGTCACTTTTGAAAAGCAACACAATACTCATATATTGGATCTTAAGAAGTTTGCATGTTGAATTGTACAGTGTAATCTGTATTACTCAAAGTTATATAGGATCTGGAATATACTGGCTGATACACAGCAAATGCAGTCACAAAGGGATGATCTTGGGGGTGGGGGACTGGTGTGTCAACCTTCATAAAAAAGTAAATAAACACAAAAGCTGATTGGCTAATAATATCCATAAACTTTAGACGCTGGAAGGTACCGTTTGTTCCAAACTGCTTAGTTACCAACATGACCGCTGTCGGGCTGCTGTCCACCGCCAGCCCTCCCAGCCGGCTCTGCCTCCAGACCGGGCTGCAGCGGCCCCTTCCTAAGCCCTCCAGGCTCTGGAAAGTAAAATTGCTCATGTGGCAAAGGAAGGAACGAACCCAAAGTTGTGATTCCAGCAGAATTAAGCAAATATTGGAGCTTGCTTACGTATCTGCTTATTAAATCTCAATAGCCATCGCACCAGGTATTTACAGCTCCACACAGGGTGTTTCCAGGGAGGAGGGTTTTATTACTGATATTGTTTAGAATTGCTGCAGGATGATAATAAAAGGGGGACCAACTTTTACTACGTTTTATTATTATTTAGAATTCCCTACAGATAATGCCTACTTGTTGCCTGCACCATTGGCAGCCTGTCCCCCTGCCCATTCTTGGGCACCACAGAGGAGTGGCCTTTGGGTCGGGTGCCAACGGCAGAGCACTAAGCAAAGCATGGGGTCCCCTGAGGGTTGGGGGGCCCTGAGCAACTGCACGGTTCACCCACCCAGGAAGCCATCCCTGCCCGTGTGACCCTCCTCCCAAAAACGGGAGGGTGCCCACGCTCAGATGGCAGGGGAACTTGTTCTCTGATTGACAGCACGGCGGCTACTTTAGGTATACTGCTGTTTCCTTTGGTAATTCATCTAATGATGTCCCAAACCCATCACTACCACAGGAGGTAATTCAGAGCACGAGTAGGATGCTTTTCCTGCCACAGCAGCTAGGCGGGTCTGGAGGCCTCTGAGCAGGTTGTCCAAGGGGACGTTCCCACCTGAAGCGGGTTTCCTGATCCATCAATTAAGGAAGTTATCATTGACTGCTGTACTTCCAAATTAGCCTTCCTTACGATGTGGTTTCGGAGGGTGAGATGAAGAAGGAAAGGAACAGAGGGAGGAGGGAGGGGAAAAAGTGAGAGGAAAAGAAAAAACCGGATTCCTTAGCATTGCTCAGTCCCAGTAGGGGAGGCAGGAGGTCTGGGGCATCTCCTCCTGAGAAACACGCAGACACTCACCGTGGATGTGGGCAGCCCTCCTCCCTGGAAGCCTGCTGGCCGGGAATCCTCAGGGCCGCTCACCCACAGGGAAGTCCAGTTCTGGACGACAAATGTCTGCACCATTTTGCAGGTTGCCCCACTATCTGAAAGAAGAGTGTTCCTGTGAAACCTTTCATAGCCAAAATGACATAAAGAGAAGAAGCAGTTACCTTAAGACATGTCTTTATAACGAAGCCACAAAATAAATCCGGATGAAGCACAGGTGCTCGCAGACACCGGTCAGAGCTCTGACAGCTGGATGCTTGATGCTGAGTGTGGTTCCCAGGAAAGAGCTCAGCGGGGCCGCCCCCAGGGCGTGCACTGCCTCTGTAAGGGTTTCACTGCAAAACCCACACTGAACTTTTCACCTTTTTTTGTAAATTCAAAAACCCTCTTCGAATTTCTTTCTGTAAGCGAAACTGGTACCAATGTAGGTCTTTTGTAAGAGCGAAGTGGAGTAAAGCAAACTTTTAAAAAGCAGCGGATCCCTGTATTCGGAACCTTTCCCAGACGCATCTTCCGTTTGGCCCATCAATCCACGAGACGACTTATCTCTGGGTCCTGGGTCCAACCGAGCATGAGAAAAAAATCAATATTACAATACATGCCTTGCTTAACGTTGTCCATAAGGTTGCAAGTTGCACCCATTAAATTCAGTATTTCCAACACGTTCCATACTGCACTAACACAGTACATGGCCAAGGTACTCCCAGCATATTTTTGTACAAATGCATAAAAAGCAAAATACGAAAAAGGGATCACACACGTGAGAGGAAAGTGCCACACATCACAGAAAAGTAGTCTCGTTTGCTTATTTCATACAGATTATTCTTTCTCTTTTTAAAATTAGAAAAGCCTGCTTTGAATGGAAAGAAAGCACCCGTGGTGTGTAATTTACGATCAGTTTAATCATTGACGAATTTCTAATACCAAAGAGTGTGTTCTGAGGGTGACACAGACAACCACAGAAATGTCATCCCTCAGACAGAACTTCCAATCCCTCACACCTGTTCGCGTGACTCAGCTTTGAATCTGCCTGCAGAACTTGAAGGAGACCCAGCACACCATCCTGTCTGACTCTAAGGGTCTCCTCCGGCACCCGTGGCTGAGCGAGGGTGGGTGGAACCCAGAGAGCAGGGCCCCCCTCACCTGACAGGGCAGGCGGCAGTCTGGGGGATGAGGGACAGTGTTATGACAGCTCCCGCCAACAGCACCGGCAGGCTCAGCACGCCAGCTGTAGGAATACACGCTTCAGACATATAGAGGATCCCCGGCATTCAAGCTCGGAAAAGTCATATTGGATCCCAGCCTTTGCAGCTTTGCAACACTGGGCTTTTTATAAGAGCCAGGAGCATGGTTGCCATATCTGTTCCCAAGCCTGGAGTCCCTCACTTCCCATCCCTGGGCGGCATGTCCTGAGCTGCAGCATTTCTGTCTTATGATAATAGTCGGACTCTCTGGATTGTACCTCGATGAGAAACAAAGTCAACATAGAAACAGACGCTTGCATGTCTTTTGTCTAAACAGACTAATATAACTTTGGAAGTGTGCCTGGCTAGAGAGCAGTGGACAGCCTCCTGGACACAAGGGGAGATGGGGACACCAGGAAAGGAGCACCTAGAGGGCCTTGTGGGAAAACAGGTTTGAGGCAAACCACCAATATCGCCAATTAACCACGTGTGCAAGCCACATTCCAGCTAATTACAACTCCTCCTTGTTGACTCTGATGGTCAGAGTGGACCCCATGGTCAGTGTACCAGTGGGAAGGGGGTTTTCTACTCCTCACCAATGGGGGAGAGACT
This sequence comes from Monodon monoceros, assembly GCF_005190385.1. Classification (NCBI taxonomy): domain Eukaryota; kingdom Metazoa; phylum Chordata; class Mammalia; order Artiodactyla; family Monodontidae; genus Monodon; species Monodon monoceros. The sequence continues at coordinate 3,082,746 of NW_021703768.1, read as the reverse complement.
TCCATGCTCCAGCTCAATGCCATGTCCAAGCAGAGCCACTGACCACAGACACAATGAGAGCCAGCTCCTCACATGAACATGCGTGGCAGAGCACATCAATTTGAACGAAGTTAATGTTAATCTGGCAGTCAGCACCTGGCTCTATGACAGAAATGTATTTGTCACCGTCTGGAGGCTGGAATTCCGAGATCAACATGCTAGCAGGGCTGGCTTCTCCTGTCCTCACGTGGCTGTCCCGCTCTGTGCGTCTGTGTCCTCACCTTCTCTGCTCACAAAGATACCAGCCCTGTAGGATTGGGACCCACCCTGGTGACTTCCTTTTAGCCTCACTGCCTCCTTAAGGTCCATCTCCACACCATCCATCCCGAGGTGCTGGGGGTAGGGCTCCAACACAGGATTGGAGGGAGACACGATGCAGCACATAGCAGCCACGTGGAGTGGAAAGTGGTTCCTGGAACCCCTGCACTTTTGTCGGACAAATACTTCCCTTGCTTCCAGGGACCACACTCACTCCTGCTGAGGGCTGACTCTCTTCTTAAGTCCATCAGTTCACCTGAGTTTCTGGAAGCCTCCCAGGATCCCAGGCAGACCGAGTTGGAGTGATCACAGGATGGAGACCAGCCCCAGCCCCAGGCACGATTAGCAGGAAACACCCACTTGGGTTGTTCTTCATGTTCAACCTGCTGGTTGAGATGCTACCAAGCCATCTCCAGGGTGCACGCTGCCAGGTGTGAGAACTCTCCGGCCTCTACCTCCACATGAGGCCCGTGTGTTCATGATCCTGGGCAGAGAGCCCGTGTGGTCATGATCCTGGGCAGAGACACATCTCATGACAGACCAAGAAACAGAGCGGCAGGGGCACATTTCAATCACTGCTTAGTGGAAGGAAGAAGCTGAGCCCCTCCGTCCTCCCAGAGGCCACAAACACAAAGTGAGAAGAGCACCCCACAAGGTTCTGATTTTCCAAGGCTGCTCAAACATGCTTTCTAAAAAATTATCAAACATCAAATTACCTCCAGAAAAGGCTGATTTGGGGTCATCTCTTTGCTGGTGGACCCCGCCTGCCAGCTAGCCTCACAGTAGGGGGGACGCAGGCTGTCTCGGCACCCGGACCTGGTGGCTGAACAGGATGGCGGAGGGCCGGCCTTCTGAGGCACAACTCAGCATGAGAACTCAGGGTTTCCTGTCCTGCTAAGGTGAGACGAAAATCAAATAATGCACTAAATTAGGTGCTGCGTTCACTAAAAGCTGGGGCAAGCAGGGCCACAGGGCCTTATGGGCTGTGCAGACAGCACCGAGACACAAGAGGGGAAGCAGGGGGCTGGCCTGGAACAGCGGGGTTTCCTGGGGCATTCAGTGCTCACAGCCACAGCCCCGGGCCTGTTGGGGCAGAGCCTCCCCCGACTTTGCACTCGTTTCTTTGTCTCCAAAGCAGCCTCAGTTCTGTGTCTCTCTTCCCCTTCCTCCTGACTGTACTGCCAATGTCCCACCTGCTACAGATCCTGTTTCTTACCTGGGCACAGATTTCCAGGGATTCAGGCTGGCGGAGAGCATGGGGCCGAGGGGATGCTCGAGTGTTCCAGGCAGAGAGATGGAGATGAGAAAACGGGGCCTGGATCCGCCAGTGTTAAGGCAAGCGGGTGACATGGGGGATTTACCCTGGAAAGGCGCTCGAGTCGTGGTGTCAGAGCACAGAGCGTCTGTCAGGGAGACAGACGGGCCCCGGCCTTTCAGGAGGAGTGTCGCCCAGAGCAGATCCAGGCTGCATCCCAGGTCAGGCAGTGTCTGCAGAGCCCTCGTTGCTCACAGAGCAGGCGAGTGAGTGAAGCCAGGGCTGGTGCAGGGCTGACTCACCCCCTCATTCGTTCATTCTTCGGGAGCTGCTCCTTATCTCTGAGCTACCGAACCCCATTTCTTCTAAGAGGGAGCAGACACAGCCCCGGTCAATGAACCTGATCACTCTGCCTAAGGCTGGTGCTGGGACCAGCAGTGCCCGCGGCCCAGGAGCCTGGGAAATGAAGATGCTCAGCCACCCAGACGTCCTAAAGGGGAGACTTGAGGGCTGAGTCAGGCTGCGTGGCCCCTCTGCTCCTTGGCTGTGGCTGGCAGAAAGCAAGAGGAGGTGGGACTCCTGGAGCTGGGGTGAGACCCCGCAGCCAACACTGGGGGGCTCCCACAACACCCCGTCTGCACATGACAGCCCAGGGGCCAGATCCAGCCCCTGCCGACTTTTGTGCAGCCCCAAATTAGGAATGTCTTGGCATTTTCAAATTGTGGGGAGAAAAAAGAAAAGAATGACCACGTTTTGTATCACGTGAAAGCAGTCTGAAGTCCACATTCGGTGGTCGCCGAGGTTTATGGTACATGCTGCTCTCCGTGAAGGGCTGCTTCCACTACCGTGTGGCCAAAAGCCTGAAATACTTACACTCTGGCTCTGCATCATACAAGTGTGCTGGCCGTGGTCTAGAACATTCTCTCCGTGTCCAGACCTTTGGGTCAGGGCAAAGGAAACTTGAACTGGGGGAGACGCAAATACATTCTTCTTTTGTGTTCCCTTTGTGCTCAATTTTATAAGAATCTCTGGAAGGAAGGAAGGGAGGAATGAAGGGAAGTGCTGTAGAAATGTAAAGGAAGGTGAAAAGACCAAGATTAACGTTGATTTTTGTAGACTAGGTGAGAACGCTATTTAGAGTTTTTCTACACTTTCTTTTCTTTGAAGTTTATTTTGTCTTTGTCCTTTGTCATCTTACAACCTAAGGGAGCCCTTATCTAAAGCGAGGTAGGGCTGCAGACCAGCAGATGTGGTTTGTGGGTTTAAGAGCGGCTGGGACACTGTCGGGAAATGCCACGGGAGTCGTGCCAGGAATGGCCTCTCCTGGGAGCAAGGAGGGTGGGGAAGGTGGCAGAGGCAGTGGACGAGGAAGATCTCTGCTTTGTTGGGGGCTGAGGGCGAGGCCGTCATGGGGTCCAGCCAGGGAGAGCGTCCGACACAGGGGAGGGGATTGTGGGGTCTCCCCGTGGGGCCCGTCAGGTCTAGATGCTAACTCGGGTTTCTCCGAAGCTTGTCTTCAGTAGAAATGAGGGCTGGTTATGTGTGAACCTACACCTGGAATAATGCAAGGCAGGACAGGACAGAGAGGACCGTCACCCACCCTTCGAAGTCTCCAAGCAGTGGCAATTCTAATGTCTGCTCTTGGGACCAGGAGAAAGTCCGTTCGGTGCGTGCACAGCTGCGGTCCCAGGAGGATAAGAGGGGCAGCGCTTCCCAGCTGATGACAGGTCATCAGCCCTGAGCTTTCCTACCCCCTCGCAGTCATGAACAGAAAGTGGACGGCCATCCACAGGCCTCCGGTGACCTGAGGATGGTTTTAGGAGCCTGTCGAGAAATCCTGTGGCCCCAGGCCCAGGGCGACTTTTTATTGCCAAGGCTGTTATTGATTTGGGGATGAAGAAAATAGTTTGCTATTCACGTGCTGACAGATCTCAGGTGGATCTTGCCTTTCAATAACCAGGGCCTCCCAGGCTACAAGGGGAGGTGTTCGCTTCTCAAAAGTAGCACCGTCTTCATGAGACATGGCACGCTAATCGAAAACACAAGTAAACTGAAAATTAAATTTAAAAGCCTATAATTTAGTATCTTCCTGGCCGGGAGTGATGGCTTTCATTTGTGCGGGACTGGAGCTGTCCAGGGTCGGCGTGACGGGCCGTGGCCGGGTCTCCTCCAAGGGCTGATGGAGCCGATTAATCTCTCGGAACCGAGCTTTGTCTTCTCCAGTTCAGTGAACAACTTCATTTCAGCTGATGAGTTCAACCAGGGGTCAGGACAATCTTCATTTCTGACAAACCCGCGAAAAGGGAATTAATTTTATGAGTTAGTGCCACTGCGCTCAAACGAAGCTGGGGAGAGAGAAGTCAACACGGGTGGCAGAAAGCAGACCTGTGTGCAAACGCCCCACTTGATTAAAACCAGGGGAGATATTCTCTTAACAAGGTAGGGGGACCTGGAACGAGAGGGTTCAAAGGATCAGAAGCACGCCAACAGGGCCTCTCCCTTCGGAAAATACCAGGGACGTTTCATCGAACCCTTGTTCTTAGGGTTTAACACACACACAAAATTCAAGAAGTGGCCAGGTAAGGGCAGTTGGAGAAGATTAAACAACTATGACCACAGCATTAAAAAATGGGGAAAAAACCATCACAAAAGCAGGGAAATTACATCAGATGCTGGTCAAATCTTACAATGTTGATTGCAGCAAAATCGCTTTCATAAATTCATGCAAACATTTATTGAGCCGATTAGCTACCAAGCACACAGGACCCTGGCCTTTCACCCCAAGAAGATGTGAACTCACAGTCACAAGTGTGTGTCGGGCTCTATTATGGGCTGTGTTGTGACCCCCGGATTCCTACATTGAAGTCCCAACCCCCAGTACCTTTGAATGTGACCATATTTGAAGACAAGGTCTTTAAAGAGGTGATTACATTTACATGAGGCTATTAGGGTAGCACTAACCCCATAGGGCTGGTGTCCTTATAAGAGATGAGATCAGGACACACCAGCAGGGAGGAGTGGCCACATGAGGACACGGGGAGGAGATGACCGTCTACATGCCAAGGAGAGAGGCTTCAAGAGGACCAGCCCTGCCGACACCTGAGTCTTGGACATCCAGCTTCCAGACTGTGAGACAATAAATGTCTGTTGTTTAAGCCGTCCCAGCCATGGTATTTTGTTATGACAGCCTGAGCAAACTATACTTAATTATAAGCTTACTAGTAAACACTACTACCCCGACCCCTGCCCCCCACATGTGAACTTAATGATAAGAAATAGTAATGGAACAATACCGCTTCCCCTAACAGGTGAATTTGGACACTTGAAACTCTCACCTCAGAAATCTCCCTCTCTACAGGCTCCTGCTCCCACGTGGAGGTGCACAACAAGGGGTACGTCCCTCTTTTGCTGGCTAAGAAGCCAGCGCTGAAAGGAGTCTTTTGCAGTGTGGTCTCGAGGTTCAATTCAAGCTGCTTCAGTTCTAAGCGAGGAGCCTCTCCTGCCTGCTCAGCTGCCCGTGTTCCCAGGTCACCCTGCCCTCACCGTCTGCTCCCGGCTCCCAGAACCAAATGGAGTCCCTGGGCAGTAGAGCCCCAAACGAGACGAGGCTGCCGGCCTGGGGATGGTGGGGTCATGTTTGGGACCCGCATCCTGACACCCATCCCAGCCCTGTCCCTCCATCACCCATGACAGGCAAAAACCTGGCTGGATGTGCAGGGGTGGAAAGATCACAGACAGGACATGTGCAATCCGAGGGGGCCGTGCAGGCAGGCGGGGCCTGAGGAGGTGGTGCGGGGAGACGGGGGAGACACCTCTGAGGCCTTCCAGCCTCCAATGGAAAGGAATGGGGCTGATCTTCCCCTCAAACTCCAACTCAGAAATGACCCTGAGGGCAGGAGGACACATCCCCTGCGTGAGAGAGAGAGGCTGCTTGCCCTGGAGCCAGGTGTGCCGGGAGGCAGCTCCAGCCATGAAGGACATTCTGGGATCCTCTCACTGCAGAGGGGGGACACCTCCTTATGATTTTAGGGTAATTCTTTCCTGATTACTGCATTGCTAGGGAGCTTTTTATTTTTTATTTATTTATTTATTTATTTATTTTATACAACAGGTTCTTTTTTTTTTTTTTTTTTTTTTTGCGGTACGCGGGCCTCTCACTGTCGTAGCCACTGCCGTTGCGGAGCACAGGCTCCGGACGCGCAGGCTCAGCGGCCATGGCTCACGGGCCCAGCCGCTGCGCGGCGTGTGGGATCTTCCCGGACCGGGGCACGAACCCGTATCCGCTGCATCGGCAGGCGGACTCTCAACCACTGCGCCACCAGGGAAGCCCGCTAGGGAGCTTTTAAATAATTGGTGGACATCTTGAATTTTAAATACTGTGCATGGCCTGTTAGAAGGAACCATGTTTTATAAAGTCTTAACTTGGCGAGTGGCTGTTCATGTTGTCAACATGGGAACACCTCAGCCCCAGCTAGTGTCAGCCCAGGGAACTAGCCTCAGGTGGTAAGTGCAGAGGTGGGCTGAGTGGGCTCTGCCCCTGGGGCTCGTGTACATCCGAGCGCAGGTCACCATTCATGCCCAGTGGGGCCCAGAGACACATCGCTCTCTCCACCCCTCAGCCCATTAGTAACAGGTTAATGTGATGGTGATGATCGATCTAGTGTCTGAACTCATGGAAAATTTCAAACGTGAGGCAATGGTGTGGTGGTGGGGATCACCCCTTCCAGAGAACCAGGAGCATGGGGTGGGGAATCTGGGCTCCATTCTCAGCAAGGATACATATTGTGTGTGCATGTGAGTATGAACATGTATGTGTGTGCACATGTGTGCATTGTGTGTGTGCATATGTCCATGTGTAGGCATTGCGCGTGTGCATTGCATGTGCATGTGAGCATGCACATGTATGTGTGTGCATTGTGTGTGCACATATGCATGTGTCCATATACGGGCATTGCATGTGTGCGCATGTGAGTATGCACATGCATTTGTGTGTACTGAGTGTGTGCACGTGTGCACGTGTATGTGTGCATTGTGTGCGTGTCCATGTGTGTGTTGCATGCACGTGAGTATGCACATGTATGTGTGTGCATGGGTACCCATGTGCACTGCGTGTGTGCATACCTGTGTGTGCATGCAAGCTCCCTGAATTCCAGCTTCCTCTGGATGCAGTTATAGCCACGCTCTAATCACTTATGGATCCAAACCATAAGGTATTTAAAAGGTGACATAAGTGTCACAACATGCCACTCACACTTCCCTTCCCATCAGTCTTTTCCCTCGTCCTTGAGGCCTGTCTTGTGCACAAGAAGGGTGAAGTTTAAACGCCTTACGTATGGATTTAGTAACAAAATCTGAAAACGAGGACGCCGAGACCCAGGAAGGCATTCTGCATGTCGCGTCGCGTCCTGTACTCACTGTGCGTGTTTGCCCTGGGTGACTTGCTGATATTTTCACGTTGATGCCCTTCCATTTGTGCTGTCACCCAGAGCCATGTGTATGGGCACAGGGATGTGGTAACCACAGAACACAGCACGTGGTGCCACAGTCATTCTTCAGGTGCCGGAATCCAGCTCCTCCCGATGGGGCTACAGGGAAAAGCCCCACCCCCAGGGGCTTCACCCACATGGATCCCTGCCCACAGCCTGCCCTCCGCCCTCTGCCCTCTGCCCTCTTCCAGTTCTGAGCTGATGCCCAGGAAAGGTGGCCGTGAAGGGTCCTCTCTCCCCTGGGATGTGAAGCCAAGGGCCTGACTGATGTGGCCATAAAGTCTGCACAGAACTTTCTTCGAGAGGAAAGCCCAGGCTGGACCCTTTCCTGCCAGTTAACTGCCTCCCAGAAACAACCTGCCTCATTCACAGCGGCAACGGGATAGTGTGTCCAGCTCTCTACCCAGCAGCTTAAACAGCCTCCCTCCCACCCCCCAAAATGGTTTGATTTCAGGGCAGAGTAAAATGATTCTTCTAGAGCATGTTTTTTATTGCCTTCCAAGGAGTCTGGAGAGACAGGAATCATTGTACAAAGGCTCCAAGATTCTCCAAAAAAACCCAAAGAAATAGTAACATGATTTCCACAGAAAGGGTAACACAATCACTAATGTTTAGGGTCAAGTGAGAAAATAGTCCAAATCTAGAATCCCAAATCCAGCTAAATGAAACAGGTGTGAAAGGAATGGTGTCAAGAAAAATCAGGGATTTTAATCAACGGAGACTTGTGAGTCACTGGATGCCCTTGCCGGCCTGTCCACCACCCTCAGGTACAGCATCCCTGTGATTAGGAGCTGGGGGCTGGGCCTGGAGCCGGTGCCCTGCAGTCCTGGGCAGTTGCGGCGGGCTGGGTGCACCCGCCATCCTTCCCCATCTCCCACCTGCACCCGCCTCCCCTACCCACTTTCTCTCCACCCAGCATCCGTTTTCACCATCTGACTCACTGATCCTTACTCACCTGGTTAAAAGGGAGCGACCACAGTTTCACACCCTGACAGTGATCAAGGGTCATGTGCCCGTGAACTCTCAGTACAACCCTTCACGAACAAGGAAGCTGAGCTGGCTCTCTGATCTAGAAGCTTCTCCAGTGTGGCAGAGCCTGTAAGGACAGGGCTGGATTTCAAGGTTAAGGATTCTCACTCCAGGGCTCATGACCTTGGCCACTAAACAAGGGTTTTCTCCCCTAAAAAGGGTGTTTACTTACTTTAGCTGAAATAACCACGAGTGTCCCATGACTTCCATTCTCTCGTTGTGCCTGGTTTCAGATCTGGTCTCACTAGTGCCCCAGGTTTGTACTCTTCAATATTTCTTCAGTGTCGAGGGACCAAGAACAAATGTTGAAGGAAGACACACACGTACATACTCATATGCACACACACATACATGCACTTACATCCACCCACAGACCCACACACAACACACACATGACACATGCACATCACACACACGCTTGTATACGACGCATATACGCATACACTACACACAACATCCCACGTGCATAAAAACACACCCATATATACACCATGCACACACACACACACACACGCACACACGGCATACGCCAGAGCAACCCAGGATCGGCATGGATAAACGTGGCACTGCAGGGATACATACCAGCAGGAGATTGGCCTGAAGCTTGCCTTTCCAGAGTGAAGGAAAACTTTCCCCAGAATTCATAGCGTAACAGCAACCAAGGAGGTGTGTTTAAACTGCCAACGTGCACCGTTGTCTCCATCCATCCCCGAATGTCATTTGTACATGAATCAAGGAGTCTCATCCCATCACTAACTGGCCTGTGGAGCTCCCTGGGGAGACCAGAAAGGGATCATTTTACTTTGTTACACGTGCTCATTTCATGAAGGAGATCCCTAATTAGTGCTTTTCACTCTACACTTCCTTCCCTTTGGTCATAACTCACAAGCTTTCTAGAGCAGCAGCGTTTGTCTCTGGAGAGACCGGCCCTCAGGCTGCAGAGGGGAGACCCCCCCCCCCGCCATGAGGTGAGTCTCTTCCTCCTGGACGGTCCACTCTCCGCATGTGGGAGATGGGGGTCCCCTCCTGTCCCTCGCATTCCAGGCTCATGGCTGTGTCCACCCATCTCCGGCTTCAGTCCTGCACAGGGTTCAAGGTCACCCAAGGTCACCCCCTGGTATTTCCCAGCCGTTCGGGGGAGCTAGTTGCCCTCTTTTGTTCATATCCCTGCACTGGAGTTTCCGGTCTCCTGCTCTGGGAGAGAAGGGCCCGAGGGCTTATATTCTGGTCTCCCAGCGTCCAGCAGCGAGATGGAGGTCTGAGGATGAACATGACAGGGGAATCGAAATTCCCCTGTGTCCTCAAAACAGGGAGCGCTCTGTACGCGAGCAAGCACATTGCATGTCAGGGGAGAGTGGACTGCCAGCTGGACACTTCTTTTCTCTGAACACCCCTGACGCGGGGTTGTCTCAAAGGAGGAGCTGCCCAGGGGACCCGAGAAGCCCTCCTTTCTTCAGGCTCCTTGGAGTTGGCTGCGTGTCCGCCCTCCGACAGTGCAGACCCTGCTGTGTCTGGCGGGCTTCAGAGGCGGCTGGAGCGGCTCTTGTGTTCAGTCTTCGGGCCGGTAGTCCAGGGTCAGGGCCGGGCAGGGAGACCGTGGGGCTGTAGGAGACCAGGAGCCACAGCCCTTGGGTAGGCAGGAGACTCTCAGTAGCAGAGGGCCTGCCCGCCTTGGTGGTGGGAAAGGTGCCCTTTCAGCAGAGGGTGAAAATGAGCAAACCATCTAGACCCAGCAAGGAACCCATAGGAGTGATTTCAACCATCTAAATATTTCTATTTCAGCCTCACCATCTCACCTTGTGCTCAGGGTTTGTTCGGACCCCTATATGTAGGGATTGTGCGGATCAAACAGGAGCGCGGCCAGAGAGGATGTGACCCTTCCGCCAGTCACGCACGAGTGAGTGGTGACTGTCTAGTTTCCACCATACACTGAGCTGAGGCTGAGAAATAGGCAAGGCCTCCAGCCAGTTCTCAGGATGGGAGACAGAGGTTTGTCACACTAAATGCCTGGAGAACTCAGGTGACAGCCGGGTGAGGCACAGGGTGGACTCGAGTAGACCCTGGCCCAAGCCTTCCAGCCTCAGTGGCCCCAATCCCCCTCTTGGTGGCGCCACCCCCTAGGGGATGGGCGAGAGCAGTAGGATGGCGCCAAGGCTCTCGACATCTGCCTGAATCCACAGTGATGCTCACCACTGAGAGTGGGGCAGCGGGACCAGCTGGTTACCTAACCGCTTGCTGCCTCAGTTTCCTCATCTGTAAAATGGGGTGGTTGACAGCACCCTGTGGGCAGGGGGGCTGACATGAAACACTACCACAAAGCACCAGGACGGCAGGGCATCCTGGGAGTGCTTGGGGTCCCGGCCTCCTGCTGTGATTCACAGGCTTTGCCAGGCCGGCAGCTGTGTCCCTTCAATTCTCAGATGAGCCACCGAACCTATGTCTGGCGGGCGTTGCCAGGGACACTTCTTGTGTCTCTCTCTTGAGGCCTGGTCCGTCTCTGGAGCTACCCGTGGTCTCCTGGGATGAGGGTCTGCCCGTTGTCCCTCCTTCACGGGGCGGCTCCACTCGCCCTGTCCTAGGGGACCGCTTCCAGGGCTTGGGGGCAGGGCGCCCACGGGGGCTCCAGCCGCTCCTTGTTCCAATGCCCCATGCTGGGGACCAAGGGGTGCCTCCTAACGCTGCACTGCGGGAGAGCCTGCCCTGATGGCCGGAGGGGCCCCCGATTCTGTCCACAGACCCAGATCAGGCCCCCAGGTCCCTTCCCTCCAAGACTGCTGCGGGTTGCCTCACAACCTGGCCCTGCTTCCAGTCTGAGCCCCAAAGGGCTTCGGTACAAGGCTGCCCTGCCCCCTGCCCACCTCCAGGCCTCCCCACCTTAATTTATAACCATGGAGAAAATTTCACTGCTTGTTTCCTGGGGAGAGGAAGTTGGAAAGAGAAACAGGAGATGGCTCTGCGCTGAAGCAGAGGGCCAGGCTTCCTGAGAGGACGGAGGGAACCCGGACCCTTGGGGTGGGCAGAATTGGGACAGGACACAGCAGCCAGTCCCCTGGGCTCGGTGGAGCTGGGACCACCACACGGTGACCTGAAATGCTGATTTAGGAGACGGGCAGTAAGGTCTGGGTAACTGTGAGAAGGGAGCTTGGAAAGCAAAACCAGTCAGCTGGCCAGTGGCTCTAAAAGCCCTGAAAAGATGGCACGTCTAAGGAAAATCATTTGAGAAATGGTAACAAACGAGGTGTGCCTTGGTGCACAAAACGTGTGCAGAACTGAAATCACCTTGTCCTCCTTACCTGTCCTTAGAGAGAACGAAGAGCTGGTAAAGACCCAGGCACGCAGTCACTGAAAAGATAGGAAGCCTCCACTGACCCCTGGGCAGACACCATCTGGAGACACACGCTTCGGGTCTTCAGGGGCTCACGCCAGGGGGTGGAGGTGGGGGGACGTGGAGAGTGAGGGGTGGATAACAGTGTGAGATAGTTCACAGAAGAGGTGCGCAGAGAGGCTGCACATCATGGGGGAGGCCAGAGTCCAGGAGGGTCTGGAAAGAGGGTGGCAGAGCTGGGAGAGAAGGGAAGGCCCGTCCCAGTCCCCCCACTGCCAGACAGGAAGCAGGCCCCCCAGCCCAGGCCTGGGAGCAGAGTTTCTGCCAGCTCAGGAAAATCAGGAGAAAAAATAAGGATAATGGCAATTTCGTGAATTTTTCAGAAAGCTAAGCATATCCCGAGATCACCTCCTTCCTATAGTGTTTGGAGTTACAATGTGCCCTTTCTTTAAAAAAAAAACGGTCCGTAGTACACGTTCTTTTAAAATAATGGCTTTGCTTGACAAAGTACAAGCATGCCGATACCATTTGGACTGCTTTGTTGTTTTTTTTAAAGGTAATGCATTATGCATCCCAAAGGTTCCTTCTATGGAGATGGTCTTTCAAAGTATTTTTTTTTTTTTTTTGGCGGTACGCGGGCCACTCACTGTTGTGGCCTCTCCCATTGCAGAGCACAGGCTCCGAACACACAGGCTCAGCGGCCATGGCTCACGGGCCCAGCCCCTCCGCGGCACGTGGGATCTTCCCGGACCGGGGCACAAACCCGCGTCCCCTGCATCGGCAGGCGGACTCTCAACCACTGCGCCACCAGGGAAACCCCTCTTTCAAAGTATTTGATAGTTGTTGGAAGACCAGGAGGTTGAGGGAGTGAGTGTCCGTGCCTGTGGAAGTTTTCGTTTTGTTTTTCAGGTGGGAGGAAGGGCCGAGCTGCTTAGGGGCTTGGAGGTAAGGAGAAGGGGGCCACCGATGCCACGCTTTCTTCTAGAACAGTCTCACGCAAATAAGCACAGCTGCAGAGGAGACCCACCTTCCAGCATTCTATAGTCAGGAGCAAAATAAATTAAAGCTGGGTTTTTTGCGGGAGAGAGCCCTCTGAATCTACCTCCCTAAGTGAATGGTATGGGCCTGAGCCTGGGGCCATTTCTGTCAGTGGGTGACAGTCAAATTATTCTAGCCCCAGGTACATTTTATTTACATAATTACACTTTGGGCAAATTCCTCCACTTTTCTGCAGAAACCCTAGCTCTTTGACTGACATCATCCTCAAACTCCCACTTCCCCTCTGTGGTTCATATCCCTGAAAAATAATTATAAGCTTTGATATATAAGAAATCATTACCCACTGATTTAGATAATGAAATCATATATACTGCTGCAAGATGTTCTATGATTCTTACACACTTCCTGCTGTCTCTAACATCATTTAATGATTTTTTGATTTTCGTTGCAAAAAAAAAGAAAACTTCAGATTTGAAACACAGCAGAGACATCAATGCCAGGAAGCAAAGAAGGCATTTTATCTTATTTTCTGTACGTTACTGAAGCAAATTTAAAAAGAGAAAAATCTTCAAAGCCAGTCTGCAATCGTCGCATGTGTTAATGAGAATAAAGCTTCTTTGTCAGAAAGCCCATCCTGTTTGCCGTTGGTCTCTCGACTTCTATTTCACGAAGCCAATCTGATGTCTTTGGAGAAACCTAGCTCCTTTATTAATTCATTTCTCTATTGCCATTTTCTAGAATTGGAATATATGTAAATAATATTGTAATTGAGAACCGGGTATCGGGAAGAGAATAAAGTAATCATTAAGTATTCTTGGTGTTATATAGTTTAGTATATTTGACGGATTAACAGTGTTACTTAAAATGTTAATATTTTTTTCTCTAACAGTAAAAATAAATAAGTTTATTATAAAAAGTCAAATAATCCTGAAATGTATAAGAAGAAAGTAAAAGGTACCCTATTAATTAAACTTTCAGGATGGAAAATTGTTTTCTTGTATCCTCTTAGGTTCGGCAACTGAGCCTTATGAATTTAACTGACAAAAGACGAATTAAGAGAAAGAAATACATTAATTGATTTCTATTTTAAATAGATATAAATAAATAAATTTATTATTATTTACAGATTCATTTATATTATATAATTATTTATTAATATTCATTAATACTTTATGTGAACAGGAGTTCACAAAAAAGAAATAAAACTCAAAGAAGTATTTAGACCCGGAGGCTTATATATCATTTTAACAAAGAACAGAGGGCTTGGCTTCAAGGGATGATAACCTGTGGGCAAGTGACAAAGAAAGAAATGGGGGAAACAATGGAAGATAAGGGTTATTTTAGTGAGATTTGGTTCTGCCTTCTCATCTAGGTGCCAGCTCTGTCTCCAGTGATAGGAGCTGCTCTCTTCTTCCTGGTCTGATTTAGAAAGACATGTGCTCCAAAGGAAATGCATGCCCTGCTTTTAGGCAGAAACAGAGAGGGAAGAGAATGCTCCCTGCATCTGTTGATTCTCAGTTGCCTGCAGTTCAAAATAATCCTTGTGCCAAAGGGTATATTGGGGGGTAACATATTCTGATCCATTTTAGTCTCAAGTCCAATAGATAATCTCTTCTAAAACTTAACTATTTTTTTTAAAAAAGCAATATTATAGTAGGGACGGTTTTTCCAGTGTTCTAAGAATGAAAGCATTCTTATTTTTTGTAAAGTGTATAAGTTAGTTGTTGCTGTATAACAAAAGACTCAAAAAACTTATTGGCTTAAACAGCAGACATTTATTATTTCCCTCTGGGTCAGCTGGGCAGCTCCTCCTTCTGGTCCAGCCAAGCTTTTTCTCATGTTCTTCTACTTGAAATGAGTAAAAGTAACACACAGGGATGAGTCTTCAATGCTGCTTTCTTTCCACTATTATCACTAGGAATCCACAGGTAAGGACTTTCACAGGTGATCTAAGCCTTCCGCTCCACCCCGTATCCTGCCATCACCCAGAGTGACCTCCAAGTCCACAACCAGGTCATATTCCTACCCAACAGGCTTCCGGCTTCACTGACCCACTTCCACTGCAGTAACACTCCCTTGGACCAACCCATATGCACAAGTTCCTTATAACTCTCTCACTCTCCTATGTTTATACTGAGACCTCTCCCTTTGGATCTCCTCCACCTTGCTGACTTAATTTCCTTCCCCATCCAGTCTGTGGTATCACTTCCTTCATCCCAGTTCCAGTGTCTGTAAACTCCTTGTAAGCTTATTCTTCCCTGCATAATGAAAATCTCTGAAAGCCAGTCAATTCACAATCTTCAGCCCCTCTTCTCCCTGACTCTCTGAAATGCTCATACAGCATGGGTGGTCCTTCCTTGGAATCATGAGCAGGTAGTGAATTCTATTAGACATTTGCTTTTAATGAATATAATAAATGATCACGTGTTTGTTTTTTCCTTTATTCTGTTAATGTGGCGAATCACACTGATTAACTTTCAGGTACTGAAGTAAATGTACACTCCTGCAATAACCAGGATACTTTATTCATTGTATGTATACTGGCTCTTTTTACTAGTATTTTGCTCAGGATTTTTGTTTCTATATTAATAAAAGATACTGATCTATAATTTTCTTTGTTCATAATGTTCTTGTTAGATTTTTATTTCAGGATTATGTCAGCCTCATAAATTGAGTTGGAAATCACTTCTATTTTCTCTGTTTTTTTGAAAGAGTTTGGGTAATATCAGTCTCAGCACTTCCTTAAATATTTAGAAGAATTCACCAGTGAAGCTCTCAGGGTCTGAAGGTTGTTGGTGCGCAAGTTTTCAATATTTTAATTTTGAAGTTTCAATATTGTAAGTTCAATATTGTTAACAGATATAGGACTTATCAGATTCTGTATTTATTCTTGTGTCAGTTTTTATAAACGTGTGTTTCCAGGAATGTATCAATTTCAAGGGATTTCCATTTTAAATTGATTGACATACTTATTATATTTTTAATGCTTGCAGACTCTGTAATGATATACTCTTGGCATCTATATTCAGTGTACCTCTTATAAGCAGCATATACAGTAGGTTTCCTACATATGAACCTTCAAGCTGCGAACTTTCAAGGATGAGAACATGCATTTGCATGTTCAATCACATAACAGTTCACCTGTCTGGCATACATTGTCACGTGTGTGCACCCTCTGCAAGTGGTTGTGCTTTTGTGTACTTTACTATACAGTACTGTATAGAGTAAAGTAGTACAGTATCTTTATTTCAAGCCCAGGATGTCTGGAAGCAAGCGTAAAAACAACAGCGATATAGCTGGTACTACTGTACTTTTCAAGGTACTGTACTGTATGATTAAAAATGTTTTCTTTATTTTTGTATTGGTGTTTTTATGTATTATTTGTGTGAAAATTATCATAAACCTATTATAACACAGTACTAGATAGCCGACTGTGTTAGTTGTGTACCTAGACTAACTTTGTTGGACTTATAAACAAATTGGACTTATAAATGTGCTCTCAGAATGGAACCTGTTCGTATGTAGGGGACTTATTGTAGTTGGGTCTTATATTTTTACCCAGCATGACAATCTTTGTAGTTTAAGTGGAATGTTTAATCCATTTACGTTTAACATAGTTACCTATATATATTTGATTTAAGTTAAACAGTTGGATATTTATTTTCATTTTTTTTTTCTGCTTCCATTCTTTTCTTCTTTGTCTCTTTCTGGCTTAATTTTCTTTCACTTTATATATATATATATATATATATATATATATATATATATAATTTTTTGTAGTCACTCCAGAGATTAGAGATTGCTATATGCATCTTTGACAAATTATACTTTACTTTAAATATTATAACTATTTCCTGAACTTTGAAAAAAAAAATTACAGCAGTTTATTTACTCTCTCTTTTTGTGCTATTTTTGTAATGTATTTTAATAGGTATGTACATTACAGATTCTTATTTGATTTTGCTTTATCCAGTCAACATTTTTCTATATATTTACTGACATATTTACCTTTTTCAGGTACTCTTTGATCTTTTCTGAAGTTGCATGTTTCCATGTAATATTATTGTTTAGCCTGAAGAACATTCTGTAATACTGTTACAGTGTACATTTGCTGGGAAGAAATTCTAGACTGGCAGACTTCCCACCAACTCTTTAAATATCTATTGTCCTCTGGCTTCCATAACTTCTGTTCAAAAGTGATCTGCATCTCCTTTGGTGCAATGTTTCTTGTGTCCCTTAGGATTTTTTTTTTTTTCTCTATCTTTGTTTTTTAGGATTGTTTTTTAGGATTTTGACTGTCATGTGCCTCAGTGTGTGTTTTTCTTGTTGAATCATTTTTTATTTTTGCTGATTTGAGTTCACTGAGCTTCTAGAATCAGTGAGTTAATGTCTTCATTCATCAATTTTAGAAAATGCCCAGTCATTATCTTTTCCAGTATTTCTTCTGCCCATTCTTTCTGCTTTTCTTCTGGACTCCAGCTGTACCTAATGTGAGATGATTTGACCATAGCCTATGTGTGTATTTCTGTTCTCTCTCTCTCTTCCAGTTTGGACACATTCTACTAGCTTGTCTTTGAATTCACTAATCCTTTTTTCTGCTGTGTCCAGTCTTCTATGGGTGTTTATTGGCAGGACCCAAATCTCTCCACTTTGTCTTATTTGCAAGAGAATCTGGGCAAGCAATCTGGCATAAAATGACATATTCACCGAACATTGAAAGAAGTTCATATGTTGGGTGGACAAAATTAGTGACAAATATCTACTACCTTCAATG
Organism: Monodon monoceros; assembly: GCF_005190385.1. Taxonomy (NCBI): domain Eukaryota; kingdom Metazoa; phylum Chordata; class Mammalia; order Artiodactyla; family Monodontidae; genus Monodon; species Monodon monoceros. The sequence continues at coordinate 3,065,581 of NW_021703768.1, read as the reverse complement.
TAGCATGTTTTCCTAAAGCCTGTTTAACACATCTGTTTGTTTTTAGTTGTATTTATCCTATTTTTTCTTAGTTTGTTTATAAGATGATTTTAATTTCTGTAAATGTCTATTTTTCTCTTAAATTTATTTCTGGAACTCTGTAAATTCACTTATTTCTTTCTTCTATGATTACATAGTCTCCCTTTTGAATATTTATGTTTATTTTTTAGCTTATTTTTCAATAACTGATATTGTCCACAATTTGAGATCATGGTGAACCAATAATCTGAACTCTTTGGATGTTTATTCCATGTATATTGTACCCTTACTATTTTGCTTATATTATTTTCCTTCTTTAATTTTCTTAACCTTTGGGCCAGGTCCCATTTTGGTTCCTTTGTGATTATTACTCATTTTTGTGGTGCCAGATCTCTATTAAAAAGAGCCTAGGGAGAGACAAGTGGAAATTGCTTGGACAAATATTTAGCTTTGAATGGGACTTGAGGTCTCAAACAAATCTTGAGAAATCTGATAATTATTTTATCTGAGGAATGCATGCCCACTGGAACGTAGTTTCCAGACATTCCCTGCACAAGCTCTCCGCAGTGCTCTTGGGCCTTGCTGCCTCTTCGTCTGGCCTCACTCCTATGGCCCCAAAGTCAATTCCTCTGTAAGGAAACCAAGTAGCAGATGATGGAAACTCTTGTCAGCATCATTTCCCCATCAGCTTGCTCTTCCCTGACATTACTTGGTATTGAACTGGGTTTGCTTCCCTGTGGTCCAACCACATCCTTAGATCTAATGGCACTTAGAAAAAAAAAACACACATTTGGTGATGGTTGTCACAAATGTATCATTTTGAGGATTTGACATATTTTTGCAGGATTTGGCTCATCATTCTCCTGATTTACCATTGGTAGTTGTGGAAATTCCTCCCTTTAATTGAAGGTGGCATTTCTCTTTTCTAAAAATTATTTTTCCTTTGTTTTGCTTCTCCAGGGTTTTGATGGAAGGGAGTGGTGTTTAGTCAGGAAGCCCAGTCATCAACGTATTGCCTTCAGCACCATTTCTTAGCCCTCTGCAGAAACGACTCTAGCAAAGCTCATGGACATAAGCTTTCTATTCTTCTTACTGCTTCCTGGGAGGGATTCACAGCTGCAAGTGTGATTGTAATATTTACATGTGTACTCATACACACTCATACACATGTATACTCACATTCATTTACACACTCACTCGAGCTCATATGCACACACACACACGTGCACATGGCAGTGGAGGGGGAATGGACAGGCGGGGGATCACTGATGCTGCCCTCGACTCCTGGTAGGTAGACTGTTCAGCAGCCTGTCTGTGCACCAGTGTGTGCAAACAGGAGTCTGTGTGGGCCGAGCAGAACTCTGTGGCCCAGGGTCTTGCTGCTGTTGGCTGCAATCTGCACAGCATTGTGGTTGCTTAAAGAACTACACCACTGAACATCTTTTGCTTTTGTTTCCTGCAAGATGCTTTTCTGAAACTGGTTCAAATTCCCCCGACCCCGGAGCACTGAATCGTGTCTTCAGCTTTCATTCTGCATGGCCCCTCTAAGTGAGAACAAACGTCTCCTGACTTATCCCACTCACCCCCTTTATGCTGTTCAGAGCTCACAGAGCCAAGAGTGGCACAGACAGGCCACAGGACGAGGGTCTCTGGAGCTTGGACGCCTCAAGAGAAGGCCTCCTGCACATGCCGTGATGGAGCCCCCTCTGGAGAAGGCCACCTCTCAGCCCATGCAGGAGTCACAGTGGCCACACGGCCCATGAGCTCTCTTGGTGGCTTTGCTTACCTTCCTGTAACTGATTTGTGATTAAACTGCTCTGGTGGAAGGACCAGACCCCAGCGACCCATAGTCCTAGTACAGTCATCTCCCTGAAGCAAGGTGAAAAGCAGCCGACAGGAGGACTTCAGGGAGAGAAGGAGACCTGGATGCTGTGGTTTCTGCGCAACTCTTTCAGTTTCTGTCCTATGTCCCTCCCCATAGGACAGAAATAAATGGGATCACCAGCTTCTGGAACAGGTGTTCTCAACTCCTTTTGTCTTCTTAGAGCCCCACATTCAATTTGTCAAAGAAATCAGATTTTCCTACAATAGAAAGAAAATCCAAATCCACTTTTTGCCTTTTATATATTTAATGGCATTAAGTTTTTGGGTTCTTTAAAATTTATTTAATTTATTTACTTTTGGCTGCGTTGGGTCTTCGTTGCAGTGCGTGGGCTTCTCACTGCGGTGACTTCTCTTGTTGCAGAGCACGGGCTCTAGGCATGGGGGATTCAGTGGTTGTGGCTCACGGGCTCTAGAGCGCAGGCTCAGTAGTTGTGGCGCACAGGCTTAGTTGCTCCGCGGCATGTGGGATCTTCCTGGACCGGGGCACGAACCTGTGTCCCCTGCATCAGCAGGCGGACTCTCAACCACTGTGCCACCAGGGAAGCCCCAATGGCATTGAGTTTTTATATTTATCATATACAGTAAGTTTTAAACACAAAAATGCAATAATGCTTTATAGAGTCTATTTCACTGCTACAGGTTAAAGTACAAACAAAAACCATAAACCAGCTGCAGCTGAAAATAATGTGTTTGAATGTAGTTTTACACTGATGACAGTATGTTTAATGAACACAAGGGTAACATGCATAAAAACTTCAGTAGTATTAATTGCTCTGAATTAAAACATAAAATTAAGAATTCCATCAATCACTTAAATTACTGTAATACTCTTGGCCATCTTTTTGCTATAATAATAAAATGCAAAATACACAATTTCACCATCAGGAAAAATTTTATCTTGATTTCTCTCACTAAAAAGAAAATAAACTACTCCACGCATTCTGTGTGGCACCATGTGTCAACTTCCCGATGTCCTGCTGTTCTGGGCAGCTTCACTCAGCCAGGTAAAAGCAGGACAGATGTTCTTGTGTCTGATGTTTCCTTCCAGACATCCTCTAGTGGGCAGAACAGAAGACACCATGTGGAAATGCAGCATCACAGTTTACACTTGTACAACTGGATGGTAGCCAGTGGGAGAAGCAACATGTTAGCAGGCTCCAGAAGCAGCATCCCGGCTCCAGGCCAGCCTTTTACCCATGACCCAAATGCTTTCCTCTCTTCTTCTGCAGCACAAAATGCTCATCAACCTCTCCCCAGAGGCTCCTCCAGGGCGGAATTAAGTGGATCACGTTTGAGCCCATTCCTACTGTCTGCTATATTTGCATACATTTTTCCATAGGGTGTTACCAGTACCTTTGGGGAAGTCATGTGCAGAATTCTGGAACTCAGGTCCTAGGGTTCGAATCTCGGCTCCAGTGGGCCGAGTTCAGGTTGGTTACTCTTATGTGTGTCAGCATAATAACAGAACCACTCTCATGGGGTTTGTCTTAAATAAACTGGTGCATGAAGCATATAGGAAGTGCTCAGCTAAACATTACTGGTTATTTGCAAAATGACAGCACGGAAACCTTCACCTGAAGGGTGAGTATATTGAGGTAAGCTTCTTCATTAGAAGTAGATGAGAAGGAATGATTCCTAAGAAGGAAGCAAATGGCTAAGGATGAAGATTCTCTTACTGCATTTGTTTGCACAAGGGTGCATCCCAGAACAGCACACTTTTGCTCTGAAAGTCTCCACCCAGAAATGACACGTGTCACTTCCACCAACATTTCATTGGCCAAAGCAAGTCACGTGGCCACACCTGCTGTATGGGAACAAGGAAACACAACCCGCTTACAGGAGTGCATAGCAAGTGATGGGAACCATAACGGGACCTAGTAGAACAGGTGTCCCAGTGACGGGCTCTGGAGCCCAGAAATTCTCCATCTCCATTGGGTATTAACAGCCTCAGCTAGAGGTCTCCATGGAGCCACCACGCAGGCAATGGCAGGCTGTGTCTGTGTACGCACAGGCAACTTGTACATAGGTGGAGCATAGCATGAAGTGTTGAAAATATGAGGTGACTTCTCCTGACACTGCGTAAAGAACGATTCATATGCTATAATTTATATGCTCTGCAGCGGTACATCTGTTCAATGGATCTCACAGAAGCTGCCACTCTTCCTTTAAGTAATCCTGTCCAGCTGCTGTTCAGTTCAGTGTCTTACGTGTTTATCTTGTCCAACAGTGATCATGAACGACTTGTCCTTACCTATATTTGCTCCCAAAGAGCAATAACAATAATACTCATCATCACTGCTCAGCACTGTCGACTCACCCCATTTAACCTCCACCCTGAGGACGGCCCTGCAGGGACAGAGATGGGGATCCGGTGAAGGTGATGTGTTTTGCTCAAGGTCACACAGGTCACACAGCTCATAGGCAGTGGAGCCGAGGTTTGAACTCAGTTCTGCTGGATCCAGACCCCAAGAGCAGCTCTATTCCATGGAGTCCGGCCGGCCTCCATCACTGCTGTTTGGCTGCTGGCGGCAGAGCCTCAGAAGCCACCGCTCACACTCCAGCTTTGTTGTGGGACCTCCCATTTACTTATTTGCTTCTCCTTGGAGAACTCATTGATTTTGTGATGCGTGCTTTTGAATCACTTCCATGAACTATGGGGAAGGCCAGAGGAGGGCATGAAGTCCCGCCTGGCATCACAGTTCCACTCCTCTGGGAGCAAACCCCCGAGGGGTGCAGATGGGGGCCGCCCGGCCAAGCTCGGGGCTTCAGCGCTGCAGCCATCGTGCTTAGTATCTGAAGGAGAGCTGAAATCAAACACTGAAGCATATGTTTAATTACATCTTTAAAATTAATTGTTACTCAACTGTCCCTTCCTAATAACTTTCTAAAAGACAATTAAAAATATATACTCCCATGAATAAGAAAGTGTCTGGTATTTTAGCCCATTATAGTTCATGTGTTCCAGAATAATTGAATCTCTGTCAATTACGATTCCAGGGAATTATAGAAAAGATCCATTCTTAGCCGTGTGAATGGGAATTTAAAGCTGGCATGGTCTGACACTGCACAATTACTTTATCTAATAAATTTATGACCTTATAATGGGCTCTTCCCAAAGCATTTTCCCACTTAATTTATCACTTGGGCTGACCTACTTTCTGAGTGTTTGGCTTAAGGGTTCCCTGGAAATATGAATAGATAATGCAATCGCCCTTCTCTTCTCCTAGACCCCTGGCCCGCACACCCCAACATGTCTCTGGCTAGAGAGCTCCCTCCTGTACCCATCACAGAGCTGGCATCTCTCTGTGCTTCTTATGGTCTATGCTCCTGGAGATGTGTTTCTGGAGTCCTTCTCCACTCCCAAATCTTTGCTCAGCTCCCAAATTTTCTACTAACCTAGAGTCTTAGAGTCCATGTTTAGGTCTTTCGCTTGAGTCTGCCATTGTATACGGTGGAAAGGAGCCAGTTCTACTTTTCTTATATAGTGAGTCTCTATTCCCGGCACCATCTGCTAATCAACAATCCATTCCCTATTGATTCTAGTGCCACCTGTATCGTGGCTCTAGTCCTTATAGACAAATGGATGTACCTCTGAGCTCTCTACTCTGTTCCACTGCTCTATTTGCCTGATTTTATGTCAATACTGCACTGTGTTTATGACCGTGGTTATGTATTTCTTAATATCTGGGAGGGCTGGTCTGCTGTCTTTTGTTTTATATGGTTAAGATAGATCTTCATGAAATTTTATTCTTCCATGACATTTTAAATTTACTGTATATCAAACTAGAATGTTAATTGGGATTTCATGAATTTTATAGATTAATTTTGAGGGAATTAACATCTTTAAATGTTAAGCTGTCCCAGCTAGGAGCATGGAAGATCTCCCCCACTTACTCAGGTCAGATTCTATGTCCTATGTCAAAACTTTAAATGCTGATTTATAGAGGTATTGTGTGTTCCCGGTACTATTAATTCCAGACATTTTATAGTTTCTGTGGGTATTGCAAAGAATTTGTATTTTTGGAGGGCTATTACTGGTTCAAAGACATGCTACTGATTTTTGTATCTGGCAAACTTTCTGAACTCTTATTGACGCTAACAGTTTGCCTAATAAATCTGTCACTTTTTTCTGGGTAGATCATCATATCATCTGTCAATAATGACAGCTGTAGCTTTTTTTCTCACTCAACAGCAGGAATTAGGCAGTCATGGCCATCGGCTACACACCCCCAGGAGCATCGCTTCATTCCCTCAGCAGCCACTGTACAGCCTGGATCCACCTTCACGACAGCCTGCGAAGCAGGTACTACTAACTTCCATGGCGACTTGGGGGCTTAGAGACGTTCTGTGGCTCAGACGATGATCCGTCCAACCACCTTCAAGTGCAAGGAGGCTTCCATCTTGTCCCACCTCCAACCCAACCCACCACCCTCAGCCCTCACTGCCTCCCCCAAGGGGCTTCAGGTCCCCACCCCCTCCCATCATGCCGTGGCTCACATGTTCCTGCAGGGCTGAGTCCCAGGAGAGTCTCACCTCCTTGTGATGTAACAGCTCTCATTACCTCATCTTCTCTGCACGCATCTTAGTCCCGCAATGTTTCTCTTATTAAGATGTGGCCCTTGGACTGTCTTGGTACCTGAAAGTTCAAGCTCCTGGAAGGAGACCCAGAGGAGCTATTTCCTCTTTGTTTGGTGCCACGTGTGCCCCAGAAACCTGCAGGTCCAGGCCTGGGTGGAGGGAGGGCTCTCTCATCACATGTGGTCCCTTGGGGCCTGGCAGCTCAGCACTGGGAATCCCAAACACGCAGCTCTTGACCCCCCGGGCATTTCCATTCCCCCATTCCTTCATCATGTGTTCAGGGCTCGGCAGAAGCACCCAGCAAGCATGCTCAGCGCCTCCTTCCCCGACACACACTCAAATATCCCTGAAAGCTGGGGAGAAGGACCGAGGGGAAAAGACCCATGACCTGCTGATTTTCCGTGCCTTGCCGGGCTCTGGAAACCCAGCAGCCTGGTGACATGTCGAGCTGCCTGTGTGTCCGGGGAACCTGAAACCACTCACCTCTTCCACCCACCCCTGACCTCCCTCTGCCTGTCTGGACTGCTGGTCCCGTATGAAGGGTTATGTGGGGAGTCTTTGCCCAGATTGAAATCACACTCCATTCCTGTTTTCCTTGTGAGCTCGAAGCAGAAGCCATCGGGGACCCCTGAGAACACCCACCATGGACCGGGCACGAGAGCTCACTCCCACGGGAAGCGGGCTCAGGCACCCTTCACATTTGCCCTGTGAGAGTTGCTGTCAGACTCTCCTGTGCACAGTCATAGAAAGAGCTTCCATGTCTCCACGTGCTCACGGTTGGCACATCCTAGCCTTCCTCTCTAAGAAGTCAGTAGAAATATTTAAGTGGCTTTGGCTATAAAACCGTTGTGAAGCTGCTCCAGTTGAAAAAAGCCAGAGGAACGTGATGCTGGCTCCAGAGTCGTCTGATAAACTCCTTGCATGGGCACAAAAAGTCCCAGCCTGACTGCCTCTCCACTGTGGGCTTTTCCCCCTAAGAATACTCGTGATGTGCTCCTGTCACTCAAACTCCCAAACACCAAGTTCAACTCAAAAGCCCCGATTTCTGACGGGCAGGGCAAAGACAGCAGCGAATGGGAGAACTTTCCTTCTGCCCACGTGTTCTCGTAGGGGACATGGATGCCCTCCTGGGAGACAGGTTATAAGAGCTCAAGATCTCCGGGGGCCCCATCTTTCCTGAGTGGAGCTTCCGAGGTCTGGCTGGTGCTGAGCAAGCCTGCAGGCTCCCGCCAGCGCCCAGGGTTCAGGCTTCTCCTGGCCAATCACATCAAAGCCGGGAAGGCAGACAGAAGGTGGGACAGTGCCGGGCTCCGAGAGCCTCAAAAGGCGTCTGGAGCCTCACACATACTCAGGGTTATTCTCTGCACGTTGAAGGGTCCCACGTATATCCTGCAGTTCATCTGGGACCTGTTTAGCCCTGGCTGTGCGTCCTGGTGTGGATTGCAGAGCTGTCCTGTGCTCCAGGCCGGCAAAGCTGAGCCATATATGTGTCTCTTGCTCTTCTGCAAATAGAAGTGATGGCCATTTCTCTCTTCCCATGTGCTAAAAGATGTTTGATTTTCCAGGAAGACCAGTTCCTTCAGGGGGAAATACAGACGACACGCTTTCCCAGCGCCAGCCTTGAATGTCCAGTGTGGATGTACCAGCTTTGCTTTCGGGGAAGGGACAGAGTGTCCATGGAGACCTAGGGCTGGGGAAGCTCACAGGCACCACGGAGCTTCCCTGTTTTCCTGATTCCACCGACTCCCCCCACCGAGCCCTCAGCCCCACCAAGTCCTCACAGAAACCTCTGCTCCTGAACAAAAAAGCGGTTTGTTTATGGCTGTTTAACGCCGCACGCCCTCCTCCAAGGCGGCAGGTGAGTCAAGTCGGGATGCGACCACTCACGTCCGAAGCTCAAAGCAGAGCTGCTCCTATCTGTAAACACCTGTGGGCGAAGGGGGACATCTGTGTCACTTCTCTGAGCCTCCTGTGTTCCAGTCACAGTGGCCACCACAGTCCAGCTTGGCGATGCCGCCTGGGAATACATTACCCATGGGCATTTTGTTCAAAACCTGACATTCTGGACAACGTTCCACTTTATGCACCATCGACGTAGATGCTGGTGCCCAGGAAACCTTGGCAATGGGACCAGTGGCTCAGCCCTGACCTGCCCGCTGTCCGGGTTCTCCTTGCCTGACCATGGAGTCGAGCTGCCCCGTGGCTGCAGGGTCCCGGCTGATGCAGGGAGAGAGGCAGGTGGGGAGGCGAGGAGTGGTGCCCGTCGACTCTGCCTGGCCCGTGCCTGGACTGAACCAGCGGAGCAAGGCCTGGGCTCCAATTGTCGGAAGCATCAGGTCCTGAGGGCTCTATGAGAGGTCTTCCCCCTCCCCCGCCCCGCCATGTAAGGGATAACCCACCTTAATGGCCATGGACTTTTACCCCCAGGGGATTACAGTCATGACACTGCCTCGGACAGAGCTCACGGATGGGGACAGCCGCCCGACCTGGAAGCTGGCAGGTGGCAGAGCGGGGCCTTGGCCTCCTGAACCTGCCCTTGACCTCCAGCCCTCCCTGCCCTTTGCGGTGGAATAAACGTACGTGCTACCCTCCACTGTGGGCAGGTTGTCCAAATGTGTTTTCTCTTGTTCTCAGGACAGCCTGCTGCCCAGCTGTGCACTGGGGCTCGGTGCGCGGGAGCTGCCTATGGACTATTGAAGTCACATCGACCAGCAGGTCACACGCATCCTCCCCAGAAAAGCAGCCCCGCAGGGGCACTGGCTCTAAGCACTGATGAGCTGGGAAAGGCTCCTTCAGGAACGGGCTTGGAGGGGCTGCCCGAGGGCCACGGCCAAGGCCCGAATGAAGAGGGCAGAGGTCCCGGAGGAGCTGGAGGGCAACTCCCAGTGGGGGGCTGGGGGGCGTGGGCAGGGCACAGAAGGCGCTGCTGGAGAGACAGGCAGACAGCCGCCCCCCGGGGGCTGGGGGCAGGGCTCCACGTGGGCTCCGTGTTTTCCTCTGAGCATGGTGAGAAGCCCTCCTAAGGTTTTGAGCCTGGAGTCACCATGATCTAAGCTATGTTGGAAAGGTGTCATGCTCGAGTGACAACTAGCAGTTGCATGTCTGGCTTTCCCCTGCCCTTGCCTTTGGGTGCCCCAAGCGCTGGAACCCGCTGCTTGACAAGGACCGATGGGTGCGTGGCCCGTCTTAGTTCTCTTGATGAAGCTGGGGAAGCCGAGATCTCCATCAGCCACCAGCGTCGCACAGTGTGTGTTTAATGAAAGCAGAGGGATCCGTGTCCTCAGATCACCCTGCAGACCCCGGTACCGTGAAACCGTCCCTTCTGAGCACAGTGGCGGCCACCTCCACAGGGACTCTGTCCTCCGGAGGCACGACGGGCCCTGCCAAGCACAAGGGCACGCAGAGGAAAACCACAGACCCTCGCTCCAGCGCCTGCCCGGCACAAAGACGCTCACGGGGCCTTCGGGGGTCTGCTGCTGTGAAGGTGGGATGTGCCACCAGTGACTGAGCAGGACACAGACGTAGGGCCTCTTTGGTTACCTGGAGTTTTTTTAAGAACGAGCAGGGAAGGGTGGTTTGGAACCCCTAAAGATCTCCAGCATCCGGCATCTAGGGGTGCGTGTGACCTGCTGTGCCGACAGCTCTGAGTCGGCCCCTGGCGGACACGCCCTCTGCTCCGGAGAGAGACAGACAGACAGAGAGAGTGAGAGAGACAGAGACAGAGAGAGGGAAAGGTCCCCTGCTCCTCGTGTAAAGAAGCATGTTCATACAGACAATTTAAGTCCAGAATATGTGTATTTTCCATCATTCATTAAACAAAGATAATCTCCATCACCTAGAGTTGCTGAAACATAATGTGTCGTGTATGCAAACTGACACGAAAGTGATTTCATTTGAGGTAAAAAGAATTGTTTGTATTTCATCTCCTCTGGAGATTCCATCATAATAACCCAGGGAACCTTCTACATGGTTTACCCTCCGCATCACGCGGGGAGGCCGGTGTGAGCCGAGAATGAGTCACGTGGTTCCCGCGCAGAAGGTCTCTGATGATCCAACCGCCTACACAAGGCTCCTGGTCCGCACATTTTTCTAAACCACAGGGCTCGTACTGAGGTCTACACTCTATGAAACATTAATTCATGATTTCCTTAATATCTTATTGATTTTCCCCCTCCAAAAGCCAGAGGTTAAGAAACTCCATAAAAATGTCCTGACAATTTATCGCTGCTGTACCTTGAAGACATTGCAGTAGCCTCACAGTTACGTGTTTTCCCCTTGTCTTTTCACTTAGGGTCACAGCTCAAAATGACAAATTCACTTTTTCTATGAACCTTATATGAACTTGTTATTGAATTTGACATGTAGAGAAATACCCATACCTTGTTCCTAGAAGGTTCTAGATTCTGTGCTCAATTAAACGATGGGTCGTGTGTGACTCCGGGCTGTCCACACTGGGGGCTCGGGACAACTATTTGCACCAAAGATGCCTTTACAAGGCACTATCTCACTTGTCCTAACAGTGGACAACTCACCGTGATCCATATTCTTATTGTGGGTTTCGTTTGTTTGTTTTTAGGAAACGAGCTTGTGAAGACAGCAAGGCCTGGGGTCCCCGCAGGAAGGTATCGGGACCCAGGTGTTGACCCTCCCATCTGCTCACTGATCTCCCACCGCGTTGTCTGTTAACTTTGTACCTCAATCCACATCCAACGGAGTGACAGCTACCTCCAAAGACGCTGAATGTTTGATTCGCTTCCAACCTGAAGGAAATTTATCAGAAAGTCGAGAGCAGAAAATCACACACCAGGAGATAAAAAATGGAAACCATTTTGTAATTTCGGAAAAAAAAATTGTTACTGTAAATGTTATAATAAACAGGTGAAAAACTAAATGTCTTTTTTATTACATTATTTAGCTTGAATAAGCACAGACTTGAGAGTTTTAATTAACCTGACTAGGAAAGTAAATAACCTCAAATGACAATTCTGCTCCAGCCACCCCCGACCTGTGGAGACCCGGCCGAGGGGTGCAGTGGCACTTCTGAGGGCACGGCCCAAGGACCCACCCCAGGGAAATAAGCACCTCAGGTGTAGAGGAGGGATTGGTTGGAGGGAAGTTTGGCTTTTTTTTTTTTTTTTCTTTTTTAATCTTCAGCTCAGGCTTTAACTGAGCAAATCTCAGGGAAGCCAAGAGATAAGAAAATTGACTGTCTAAAAATAGTGCATTTCTAAAGACTGTATATTTGGACTAGAATCTCTCCTTCCCTGTTTTAAGTAGATACTTGGAAAGATTTTTCTTGCCCTCCAGTTTCAATTTAGATCTATCAACTAGAGCATTTGGGGACAAGCTTTGCCCTCTCATTCAGAAATGTAATATTTTAAGATGATTTTTACTGAACAAAATGAGTGATACACACATGTGTTTCCTTCACGCTCAAGCATGGAAGTTCACGTGTGCAAACACCACCTCTGGGCAAACTTGGGAAAGCACAGCTGATGGACCTGCCCAAGCTCCGTAAACCTGTGTGTCTGGATGGTTTATGTTGTTTCGTTAATTTTTCTTTCAGGGGAAACATTCCAGTACCAGGTATCGTACGGCTCACACATTTGCTGAGTCCAGTCCTGCTAGAAGAAGGATTCGAAAGGCATCATGACACAAAATACTATGCTCTGTGGGATTTTAGTAAACAAACCGGAGAGTCTAAATGGGAGTTACTTGAATTCTTTAAGTTTGGGCAAGTAATGTGCGTTCTTTCTACCACATCTGAAATAGCCTTGGTATTTTAAATTAGATGATAGCAAATACTATTTTCCTTTTCTTAAAAAGTCAGACAAATGTTGACTAGACCTGTTTTTATTTTCGGTTTATAAAAGGACACCCATATCCTGTCGCCGCGTTTCTTTAAATCTCCGCGCGTGCAGCTGTGGGCAGCACTGAGCTGAGCAGGCAGCTTGGCCCCTGGTGGCTGGAGCTCTCCGGGGGCCTGCAGCTCAGCATCACCCTGAAGATGTTCAGGAAGAAGGATGCTCTCCGGGGTCCTGCAGCTCAGCATCACCCTGAAGATGTTCAGGAAGAAGGATGCCAGGATGCATTTCATTCCAGTGTCAAACTCGACCTTTCAGAAACTCACGTGGGAGTGAAGGCGGCTTTGCGGTCTCTTGGTGGAGGTAAAGCCTCTCCATGGGGAGGACTCCCTGGCAGGGACGTTCCCAGCATGTGGCTGCAGCCACGTGAGCCGAGGCCATGGATGGCGCCGCCACGAGCACCCTGGTCCGCTCACTGCCACGCCTTCCTAGGAAAAGGTGAAGTGTGAACAGGTCCTCCTGCCCTGAACCCGTGGGAGCCTGACACCACCTCCCAGCCCAGAGGCAGATGTACACTGGGGACGAGTTACATGAAGTCTCACCATGTTGAGTGCTTTGGAGAATGTTCGTAAAGATGGCTCTGACTTACCATGGACTCTAACAGCATCACAGCACTTTCTGGCTTAGAAATAGTGACACAGTGTTTCCTTAGATGGGTGCCTTTGTCTTTCTTTATTTACAGATGTGGAGACAGATGCCTAGAGAGATGAGTCAATGAGCCACAGAGCAGCAGAGGTCCAATGACAGCCGAGCCCAGAGCCAAACACACAGCGTCGCTTTATAGTCATTGGGTCTTGGGGTCACAGTGCTTTCAGGTCAATAGTTGTAAAATTCACTCACCTGGGATAGACATCAACCTCATTCTTAACAGAAGTCAGACCACTGGGAATCACTTGAAGAAGAGTGATCTCTGGATTAGGAAAGCACCTAATAGAACAGAATAATTTGAAAGAGTATTGATGGGTAATACACAGCAAGAATCTAAGAAAACTTAATCATATCTTTACTAAAAATTTGCAAATTGTTAATATATAACAATTTAAAAGTTTAAAGAATTTTACATTCTATTTATAAGTGATATCATGCAGTATTTGTCTGAATTATGTCACTAAGTGTAATACCCTCCAAGTCCATCCATGTTGATGCAATGGCAGTATTCATTCTTTTTTATCTGAGTAGCATTTCATTGTATATGTGTGTGTGTATATATACGTATATATATATATATATATATATATATACGTATAAAATCTTCTTTATCCATATATCTATTGATGGACACTTAGGTTGCTTCCATACGTTGGCTACTGTAAGTAATGCTGCTATGAACATTGTGGTGCATGTATCTTTTTAAATTAATGTTTTCATTTTCTTTGGATATATAACCAGGAGTGGAATTGCTGGATCATATGGTAATTTTGTTTTTAGCTTTCTGAGGAACCTCCATACTGTTCTCCATAGTGGCTGCCCCCAATTTACATTCCCACCAACAGTGTACAAGGGTTCTCTTTTTTCCACATCCTCGCCAATATTTGTTATTTGTGTTCATTTTGATGCTGGCCATCTGACAGGTGTGAGGTGATGTCTCATTGTGGTTTAGATTTACATTTCTCTGATGGTTAGTGATGTTGAGCGTCTTTTCATGTGCCTGTTAGCCATCTGTATGTCTTCTTTGGAAAAAAATGTCTTCTGCCCATTTTTAAATCATTTTTTTATGTTGAGTTGTATGAGCTGTTCTATATTTTGGAGATTAACCCCTTATTGTTCACATCATTTGCAAATGCTTCCTCCCGTTCAGTAGGTTGCCTTTTCGTTTTGTTGATGGTTTCCTTTGCTGTGCAAAAAACTTTGAAGTTTAATTAGGTCCCGTTTGTTTATTTTTCTTCTGTTTCTTTTGCCTTAGGAGACAGAGCCAAAAAAAATATTGCTGATTTATGTCAAAGAGTGTTCTATGTTTTCTTCTAGGAATTTTATGGCTTCTTGTCTTACATTTAGGTCTTTATCAAACTAGAGAACATAACAAAAAAGAAACAGGCTCACAGATATAGATAACAAGCTAGTGGTTACCTGTGGGGAGAGGAAAGGGGAGAGAGGCAAGGTAGGGGTAGGGGACTAAGAGATACAAACTACTATGTATAAAATAAATAAGCTACAAGGATATATTGTACAGCACAGGGAATATAGCCAATATTTTATAATAACTATAAATGGAGTATAACTTTTAAAAATTGTGAAACACTATTTTGTTCACCTGAGGCTTACAGAATATTGTAAATCAACTGTACCTCAATCAAAAATAAAGTGTGAAGTCAGAAAATTGTTTTAAATATTAAATATTATTCAAAAGTGATTATATATTTGCTGCTCAAAAATTAACTTATTATTTTTGGGGACCTATAACAATTTTTTTTGTTAATTCATATTTTAGAAATATTTAGGAATCCTATTTTATTTAATATTCATCCAATAAGTTCAATGTTTGTTACAAGTTTTAGGATGACTGGGTTGGATGAAGTCTTTTCATGTCCAACATTAGCAGAATCTGTTTCCATCTCCTCACCTCTGTCCCTCTCTCTACCATTGCTTCTCCTTCTGTTTCTTGCTGCTTGTTTCACTGTAGTTTTGTATCCCCTGTAGGGGTTTGGGCAGTGTTCCCTCCAGTTTACATCCACCTGGAACCTCAGAACATGGCTTTGTTTGGAAATAGGGTCTTTACGGATGTAAGTAAGTAAAGATGAGGTCCTCCATCTTTAGGGTGGGACCTAAACCCAGTGACTGGTGCCCTCAGTAGAAGATGAGGGGAAACAGAGATGCAAAAGAGGAGGTGGTCCTGTGAGGATGAAGGCAGATATTGGGGTGAGGCAGCCACAAGCCAAGGACACCTGGAGCCTCCAGAAACTGGAAGAGACAAAGAAGGACCCTCCCCTCTAGCCTCCAGAGGGAGTGCAGCCCTATGGACACCTTGATGTTAGACTTCTGGCCTCCAGAGCTAGGAAAATAAACTTCTTTTGTTTTAAGCCACCTGGTTTGTGGTGATGATTATGTAGCCCCAGGAGACTGACATACCTCCTCATAACTATCCAGGCTTCCAAATGTAAAGCATCTGAAATTCTGTGGCATGGAAACTTTCTTTTTATTCTTCATTCATTGCATGTATGTATTTATTTTTATTTTTTATTTGCCTCTGTAGGAGAAAAGACTGTCATTCTAATCTATGGGCCGAGCAGTACTGCTGGCTATGGGAGTCCCAAATACTGTCCCCGTTCCCTGTCTCCTGGATGAAATTTGCCAAATGTTGGGAAACTATCAAGCTGGAAAGTGTTGAGCCTTTGAAAACTTTATTGGAAAACATCAAACTTTACATTACAGCTCTGCGTCACCAGTGGCATTTTATTATCAAACCTTAATACCATAGCCACTTTGGAAAACAGTTTGAAGTTTTCCTACAAAAGTGAACCAACTCTTATCATTTGATCCAGCTAGTGTGCTCCTTGGTATTTACCCACATGAGCTGAAAACTTATGTCCAAACAAAAACCTGCACATAGACATTTATAGCAGCTTTATTCATAATTGCCAAAATTTGGAAACAACCAAGGTGTCCTTCAGTAGGTGAACAGATAAACTACATTCAGACAATGGAATATTATTTAGCACTAAGAAGAAGTGAGCCATCAAGCCATGAAAAGACATGGAGGAATCTTAAATGTATGTGACTAAGTGAGAGAAGTCAATCTGAAAAGGCCACGCACTGCGGGATGCCAACTCTGTGACATTCTGGAAAAGACAAAATTATGGAGTCAGTAAAAGAATCAGTGGTTGCCAGGGGTTGTGTGGAGGGATGAATGGGTGGAGCACAGAGGATTTTTAGGGCAGTGAAAATACTCTGTATGATTTGTAATGCTGGATACGTGTCATTATACATTTGTCCAAACCCATATGTACAGCACCAAGAGTGAACCACAATGCAGACTGTGGAATTTGAGTGGTAATGACTTGTCAATATAGGTTCATCAATTTTGACAAATGTACCAGCTGGTGGGAGTTATTGATAGTGGGAGAGGCATATTGATAATGTGTGGGGAAGGGAGTATATGGGAAATTTCTGCACCTTCCTCTCAATTTTACTGTGAGTCTAAAACTGTTCTAAAAAAATAGAATCTTTAAAAAAAAAAACTTGAACACATAGGATTGTAATTTTCACTGGGAAAATTTATGGTTTAATTTTAAGTTATGGATTTTTAATAACATGCATACAGTATATACATTAACAAAATCCATACACATGCACAATATACATTTTGTGTGTGCATTCTACATAGATTCTGGAAAATTCTTAAATATACGTCTTTACCTTGTCAAAAAGCAAACAATTGTCTCAGTTTTATTGGCATTTGTGATGTAAATATACACATTTAAACTTCTTGGAAATAGCCACTTCTGTAAGCATGTAGAGCATTTATGGGAAATTATCTAATTATTTTTATTTTCTTCTTTTAAGTAGAAATTGAGATATTTTTCTGCTTTTTTAGTAGCTATAAATAGCTTCTGTTCTTTAATTTTTAATTTTGGGATCAATTTTAATTTTTTTTCCAAAATAAGTGTTCCACTGGATTCTATATTTTCTACATAATAAATTCTAATTTCTGTTTTCATAATTTCTTCATTAGCCTTTTCTTATGATGGTGTTTGGAAGTCTTGGGGGTTTCAAGCGTGTCTTCTGGCTGGCTTGGATTCTCTGTGGAGCCTTCTCTGTTCTACTGACTCACATAGTATGTGTTTTATGGAATGTGTCTGGAGCTTATCTGGAGAACTGGAATTGGGAATTGTTCAAGGCTTTTATCATTTCACATCCTATTCTTGTCCAAGCCAGTCACCAATGTCAACACGGGAAATGCAGATTCAATTTTCTGGAGCAGAAATGCCCCTGGGGCTTGTCCTAGAGAATCCATGCCACATTCACACCAACTCCTCCATGGAGAATGCTGATGGGCAGCCGTGGTTGTCCTGCTCTAGGCCCACAGAGGGTGGGAAGTTGACCACGGAGGTGCCTCTCTGAGGTCCAGCAAGGAGTAGCCTTGTGGTGGCAGGGAACCCACCCAGGCTAATGATTTAATGTCAGAGAGCCTGGGGCTGTGGCCTCCTTCCCAGTGGAACCTGACCTTTACCTGTGTTTCCCTGAGGATTGGGGGACATGGGCAGGTGTCCACTCACTCACGGTGGCCTGTCCCTGTGGCACTGCTTGTGGCTGGTTTGGCAGGAGACTGAAGGGAGAGAAACCTGGTCCAGCAGGGTTGTCCTTCTCACTTGTCTTTGGACCAGCTGAGGCTGCTGTTGGTCCCACTAAGGTCCCCTTCCAAAGGAGACCCTGGTGGTTTTGGCTCATTTACATTCCCGGGGAATCTGAACTCCCACAGTGATTGGATTTGGGGAAGAGGTAGTGTCAAATGCCGGATAAAATGCTGTCAAATGTCCATTCTCACCACAAATGAGACTCATTTTTCTATCTAGAACTGCTAATAGATAGATAAAGACATTTTCTAATTAAGTATAAATACTAAATACAAGATACTAGTAATTGCTATAATATATATGATTAAGTGAAACTGTTAATAATATTAGAATTCTTGATAACAAGAAAATGAAATTTGTTTTGATTAGTCTTGTTGACCAAACTGAAATGATTTCCTGGAGAGAGTAACTGGTAGAGAATAGCCAAATAAATTTTTATTTCAAATCTTCAGAGAAGCTTTGAATAAAAGAAATAGCTATTGGCAATATTAATGACAACAATTAACACCTAGCATCATAGCAATGATATTGTTTTTATGGAGAGATTTAGATGGAATACTGAGTACATGTTTCCTTTCCATATCAAATTTCATAAAAATAACAAGATGTATTACATAGGAAGAAATCCTGGAGGTTATTAGACAAAAGAAGAGCACAAGAAGGCCTACAGAATGCTCCCCCTCACTGAAATATAATGAGAAATTCTGCAAAGACCAGTCAACTTGGAGAAAACAAGAGTGAGAAGTCAGAGTCCAAAATGCAAGGCAGAATCCCTACGACGATGACAGTGATGCCAGAGATACTCCAAACTGAGGGTGAAAATAAGAGAGAACTGTCTGTCTGTCTGTCTGGGAAATCAGTTGTTTCATGGAAAAACTGTTGCAAATACAAACAGAAGCAAACAACCCCAAATTTCCAAGCACTTAGAAAAACAAACATCGTGAAAGAGAAATCGGAATCTCAATGACAGAAGAACCAACATCAGAGAAAATAGAATAAAACAAACAGAAAAATAGACTTTAAAATAAAGTCTTAAAAAGGATACCCTAAGATTCAAACGGCAATCACATATACGAATAAGATAAGCTCCTAAGAAAAACTAATGAGTTCTTAATAAATCAAACAGGCTGACTAGAAGAGTATATATGTCTGAAGATCAAATTTAGGGAGCTGAAAGATGATGGGACTGATTCTGATTGAACAAAGTTCAGAGAAGTTAAGAGACCTAGAGTGTAGGTCCAGAAGTTATCATATCTGTTTAGAAAAGCTCTGGGAGGAACAGAGAAGAGGAGTTCATCTTACATACCAATAGGAAGAAGGAGGAGGAGAATAAGAAGAAACTTTCTCAGAAATTTCTCAGTTTAAAATACCTGCCCCCCTCACCGACTACCACATACACAAATATACAAGGCTAAGTATGATAAATACCAAAGGTTTACTTATCCCACCATATAACTTGATGAAGCTTTAGAACTGCAAGCATGCAAAGAAAACAGTAACATTTTCCCCCCAAATCCTACATTTCCGAAAAATGCGCAAGAATTAGTTAATTTGGCTTCAGATATCTTGGTATACTAGAAAGACACTCATTACAGCTTCAGAGTTCAAAACAAAAATATTTTAAACCTAGAACCATTTGCCAAAGAAAAACCTTTAAGTTTGAAGACAAAATGATGCTTTAATGTTTGAAGACACCGTTAAACATGTTGAATAGCAAACTCAGGAGGATTGCCACTGGAAAAAAGTTACTTAAGAAGGTACTCAAGGAAAACAAAATAAATAAATAAATCCTCAGAAAGCAGTATGTAGGATAAGAAATGATGTTGATGAATTCAGAAATCAGTAAAACTGATCTTTAAATATAATGAATCTTTGAGTCATGATAAGACAATGACTAATAGAAACACAAATAACGTTTACGATGGGTTTAACACGAAAGCTTAGTGTGGAAGAGTGAGAACATATAAAGATTTTATCTCATGAAGGAAGAGGAAATGTATTGAATTCAGATATTCATAGTAAAGTATGCTAAACACAACTTAAAATGTGTATACCTAAATTAATTTAATATGTTAAAATTTTAAGAGAACTGCCAACATAAATTAAGCCAACAAAAATAAGTCTAAAGATACCCAAGAGCAATGACCATGGTCAAATGGAATTGGTTAAACTCAGCAATTTCAAGGGTCTAAGATTAGAGAGAGCATCTGTCTAAATTTGATTTATGAATGTGTTATTTATATATTGCTGTGTAATAAATCACCCCAAAACTTAGAGGCCTAAACGACAGACAGTTACTCTCTCACAGACCCTCTGAGTCAGGAGTCTGGGTGTGGCATAGCTGAGCCCTCTGGTTTAAGATCTCCCACTGCTGCAGTCAAGGCCGAGGCTGTGGTTTCATCTCAAGGCTAGACTGGGGTGGGGCCCAAGCTCATAGGATATAGTTCCTCACGTGTTGTTGGACTGAGGCTCACAGTTTCCAGAAGCCCCATTCATTTTTTGCTCCGTGGGCTTCTCTTCCTTGAGACAGCTCAGAACAGGGCAATGTATTTCATCGGAGGGAGCAAGTGAGAAGAGGCAGGGAGGATGACCAAGATAGATACTATGGACTCTTCACAGCCTGATCTTGGAAGCAGCAATCCATCACTTCTGGCAGATTCTGTTCCTAGAAGCAAGTCACCAGGTGCTCACACTCAAGGACTCAGATGACAGGAGGTGGGGCTAATTTGTAAACACGTGACATGCAAGTGTGATGAAAATAAGGAACAGTCTGGCATGAACATGACCGTTAGCAGGCTATCAAAGAAAGCAGGCTTCAGGCAAAAGGTGATTAAAAAGAACAAGTGGATTTTATCAATATGCTGTGTGTTGTGTGTATAAGAGCAAAAATCTAGCAAGGAGTTACAAGTAAATTTTTTTTTAATCTAACAATAAAAACTTTAAAATAGATAAAGCAAAATTTATAGAAATACAGGACAAGTATTTGAACATTCTTTGCTCAGATAAAGTATCCACCAATCAAGTAAAGATAAATTTTTGATCCGAATAACAAGCCTGACACAATTGTGAATGTATGTGTAGATATTTTTTCAAACATGAAATAATCACAAAAATTGATATGAATTCAGAAAATGTCAATAAATGCTACTCCCCAAAGAAACCTCAAAAGCCAAATTCTCTGAGAACAATAAATGGAAAACCAATGAGCATTAAAAGGAAATCTCAGAACCTGGAAATTTGAAAGCAATCTTTTAAATAACTCATAGCTTAAAAAGGAAAGAAAAATTTTTTTAAAGTATTCATCCAGTGTAGGAATGCTAGGAAAAAAGAGTCTCCCATACATTTCTCGTGGGTTTGTGAAGTGTTGGACTTTTGACAAGCAGTCTGGAAACTTCTCCTAAAATTAAATTAATATACTGTTTAACTCAACAAACAGATTCCTGGGGATCTATTGCAAATAATTAAAATCATCAATATCTATGAAAGTATTTGAAGGAGGTATATAACTGTCTTGTTTCAAGTAGCAAAGCATTAAAAATTAAGTGACTGTACGGGGATGGAACGGGAGAACAGACCCTGGAGAAAGACCAGGCTGTTCAGAGAATGCACTAGGGCCTCGCTGAGTGAGCAAGGCAAATGCTCAGCAAAGTCTAGAAACAGCACCACCCCTGCAAGGAGGAAGGCAAGGGGAAAGCCCCCTCTCTCTTTGTGCACGCACAGATACCAGGACACATATGGGACTGTCAACACAGAAGCTTGTAGGGGATGTGAGTATGCGTGAAGGCAGAGAGAATATAGAATATATATATATATATATATATAATATATATATTTATGGCATATATATTATATATTCATATTTATTATTATATAATATATTATATATTTAAGATTTTATATATTCATATTCATTATTATATAATATATAATATGTTTATTATTATATTATATATTTATTATTATATAATATATATTATATATTTATATATATGTATGTCTACATAAAAAGATTTGTGTGTGTGTGTGCAAAATTCAGTGCCCTCCCATATACACACAGGCACACAGGATTGGCAGTGTTGAATACACTGAAGTGAAAATCTATGCAACAAACAATATGATGAATTAAGTTTAAAAACACTTGGCAAACTGGGGAAACATATTTACAATCTGTATAATATCCATGGTACACAAAGATGACCTACAAATTAATAAGAAAAAAAGCAACCTGATTTAAAATACTCAAGAGAAATCGTCAATTTTATAAACTAGAAATAGGCACAAGTAATTGAGAGAATGGAAGTGGAAATGAGAAACCATTTGGGCCCAACAGGTTGGGGAAAAAAGACCAGTTTTTTGGTACTTGATGAGAGTGTTAATTGATACAATTTTGAGGAAGTAATTCTTTGCAATTCTGTAAATTCTTTGCAATTCTGTAAATTCTTTGCAATTCTGTAAATTCACCACTGGTAATATATAAAATAAATATATATAAAAAATTCACCACTGGTAATATATAAAAAAAATATATATATAAAATATTTTTTCATTTGGGCAATATTTTTTCATTTGGGCAATATAATAATCTATGTGGAAAGTTATTCCACATAATGTGTCATTATGTACAGTAGAAAAAATGGAAAATATCTAACTGTTCAGTGCCTCCCTTCTCCCCCCACCCCCAACCCTAAAAAGGTATGGGACATTTAAGCTATGGGATACTATGCAAGCCTAGTTTAATACAATGTAATCCTTTAGGTCCTGACATGAAATGTTTCTAAGATACAATGTTAAATCAGAAAAACAAAGGATAGTAAGTGTAATCTACTTTCTTTTTTTATAAAACGCCACTCTCAGTGTGTCTAGGTGCCTATAGTTATGCAAAGACAGAGAGTATTATCAGGAAAAATCAACTTACAGAGGGCTTATTTGGGCAGGAGGAGTGAAGTTTCTCTTGAGATGTTTGCTTCCAAATTAATGTAGCAATGTATAAAAAATTTCAAAAGATCCTCGAAAATGGGTAAAATTAAAAAGAGAAAAATTAAATCAATGATTTTACATTCATTTCATCAAATGTTCTTTGAAGCTCTATGGCTCTCTGTCTCTTTTCCCAGCACTGTTATTTTATTTGTTCTTTCTTTTCTCTGGGACCTTGGAAGGGGGTAAAAGGATGTGTTTATAGCTATCTCCATTTCATGCACCTACTTGTGTACCCTAAACTTTGTTATAATTAAAATATACTGATTTTTTTCCTGTACACTTAAAACTAACTAAAATTCCAATAGAAAAATTTGGTTTGCATCTAAGACAGATTCTGCTACAAGAATATATCAAGAATGACAGTGACAAAAAATGACCAAGGGTTAAGTCATGGCCCCAAATTATTGATGCAAAAAGGACAGAGCTTCAAACCAATTCTGTCACTTCTTTCTCAAGTAACCAGTGCCACTGCTCCTGCCAGGGAGACCTGGGGCCCAGACAGAAGTCCAGGTCTGTGCCTGGCCTCGGGGCGCCCGTCCTGGGGAAAGTGGTCACCTGTGCCCCCAAGTCCCTCAGGTCCTCCTGAAACTCTGCCATGGGCCCTGGGCATGTCCCATGGCCGTGGGATCTCAGGCAGTTCTTGCTTTTCCGGCACCTTAGTTGCCCACCTAGCATGAGTACAATTTATAGGAAATACTCTGCTTTATTTCAAGAAGTCATAATAACCAAGCCTTGGTCCTTCAACCAAGAGTAACTAAAAAACCATGTAGACTGGAAGAAGTATCCCTACTAGAGACTGGAATTCTTGAGCAAAATATTAGTATCATCCAGGATGAAAAAGTATGTGTATAAGAACTTCGATCAGGGACAGTTTACCTTAAAAACTTCTCCCCCTAATACAAGACTATTTTTCATGACTTAGGAAAGAAATAATATATAAAATATATATTTACCTTTTCATTGAGTTTATCCTCCAAAAAAATCCATCTTTGTGTATGGTTAAATTAATTATAGGATTCTGTCCATTTCCTTTCTGTTTAAGTTTCTAGCCTCAGAAATCATTAACTGCACATTTGAAATACAATTTAAGAAATAGAAATTATCTATCATAATAATTGGATGATGTGTCCATTCTAAAATGTTCTAACAGGAGGATACATTATAATATAATAAATTCATGTTGAAATGCTAGTATCCCAGTGTCCTGAGGCAGGTAAATAAGAATTTGCTTTTTTTAAAAAATAAGACATTTAAAGGACAGAGATTTATCCCAGTAATCTGGAGTTGCACAGCAAGGGGGAAGTTGAAAATGCATTTGCGCTGCGTGGCTCAAGCTGGTAACAGGTCACCCTGGGCAGCAACTTGTCCTTCAGTGAGATGATGCTGAGACAGAACAGGTGTTCTTAGGGCTGGAAGGTACATTTACCTGAGAGGCCAGAGGGTTTGCAAAGGCATCAACTCCCATCCTGTACATCTCGACTACTGCATATAAAGGCCTCCTACACTTGGGGCAGGTGTCCTCAAAAAGCACTACAGCACCTGAGCAGGGACTAAATCTGCCCAAAGAGGTGCAGGATTTTACAGAGTGTGGATTACATAGAGCAACGGGACAAACTGTGCAAAATTGCGGGAAAGATGCCACGACACCCAGAGGTCTCCACGGCCATGGTTTCCTTCTTCGCTTGGTCCCCTGACACCAGAGCCCTCCAGACACTCCAGCTGTCCTGCCGGGAGCACCCCTCCACCCAGAGCCACCCCCCAGCATGTATGGGGCTGGATGCTCTTCATCCCCTCCCCAGCACGATGGAGTTCAACTCTGAGGAAACTCTGACCAAATGCCTTTACCTCGAAGACCCCCAGGGCCTCGGTGATGCCGGGTTGGTGAGCACAGACAAGTAGGTTTTGTGCTTTTCACCGTGTACCCTGTGATTCAACCCTCCTCTGACATGTCAGAGGGCCGGTCCTTATGCTGGTCACCACCTGCAAGGCCACCCTTAGTGACCCGTCTTCCTCTTACTCTTTGCAGGGCCCGTCCCTTCCTCCAGGTGTTGAGGGCAACCTCCTTCACCTTGAGATCCACTGATTTAAAAACACGTTCTTTTTCATTTTAAAAATTATCCTGGTGTCATCAATAGAATTATGCTTCTCCCCACAGAAGAGATGTTGAAGTCCTAACCCCCAGTACCTGTGACTGTGACTTTGTTTGGAAAGTAAGTCTTGGCAGGTGTAGTCAAGTTCAGAGGAGGTCATAAGGGTGAGCCTGACCCAGTGTGACTGGAGTCTTTTTAAGAAGACAGAGACACATGGGGAGGAGCCGCATGACCACCGCCGAGGAAGAGACAGGAGGGATGCAGCTGCCGGCCCAGGAACTCAACCGTCAGAAGCTGGAAGGGGCCAGGAAGGATTCTGTCCAGAATCTCAGAGGGAGTGCCGCCCTGCCGACACCTTGGTTTTAGACTTGTGGCCTCCAGAACTGAGAGAAAATAAATCTCTATTGTTTAAGCCATGGGTTTGTGGTTCTTTGTAATGGCAGCCCTAGAAAAGTAGTGCACCTGGGTAGAAAATTACATGTAACTTGAAAATAACCAAAGAAAGTTCTACTTAACTTTCATTCTATCAAAGACGTGTCTGAATAAGATTCTAATAATGTGTATGTCCATCCTGGAAGCTCTTGCCTTTCTGTGACTCAATATGACCTAATTTCTCATCTTCCCATCTCCGTTTGAGAACGAAACATAATTTCAGGGAAGCTTTCTTTGTACAGAAATGATTCCCCTCGTGTTTCACATGGCTCTTCCACACACCTGGAATATCAGCGAGAGCTCACATCCTTCGTTCACATGTTGTTTTCCTCACGTGCTGCATGGGAAGAGGATCAAATATATGGCCTGCATATGAGACGCCGTGCATGAGAAGGGAGGGACACACCACCCTGCCCCCCCCACCCCCCCCCCCCCCCCCCCCGCCCCCCCCCGCTCAGGCCCAGCCGCGGGCTCTGCGGTGATTTCTGAGTGACGTTCTCCCTCCAGGCAGCTCTGGTCCAGAAACTGAGGCCCAGCCACAGCCCTCCCGAGACTTAGCTCCGGGGGATGCCTGTCCCAACTCTCTGGGCTGTGTGAGCTTTTACTTTCTGTATATTTATTTCACCTCTTAAATGAAATCCAATTTGAGGCTATTAATATTAACGCATGGAGATAATTCTGATGATGAATAAATGAAACACTCGGCCTCTAACTGTGTTGTTTGCTCTTACATTTAATGACGCTCTTAACTGGAAAGAGGAAGAAGCCTAACAGGCTCCACCTGGAGCCTGGAAATTAGAAACCACTTCATTGTTCTGAGCTCGCTGCTTTAATGACAATCAATAGAATCGATCCAGGAGAAGAAAAGTATTTACTCCATCTCTGCCTGCTGCCCGCCCTGCTCAGGATTCCCAAGCATCACTCTGCAGACTATCGCGGGGTCTACATTTGCTAATGAATTACACGCTAAATGAATTTCTCATCCCTCCCCCACCCATGGTTTTGATACATAAAAACTGTTTTTTCCTAAGAATAACGTGCAGTCCTACTGTCAGGGCAGGGAAGGATGACGTTGTTAGAAAACCAAGAAGTCATCTCAGTTGTAGAGTTGGGTTTACTTGCAAAACAGACCATAGCCGTGGCCTGTACTTCTCCAAAAATAATTCCTGGCTGGTGGTCTTTTGTTGTTCAAATGAAGAGAATTTGCCATTCACACTCTGCTGGATGAGTCATTGAAAAGACAATGAGCTGCCTTGGACTTAACTAGGTTTAGTATTAAAGTAAATACACTTTCACATTCATTCAACAAATAAGTGTTAAAGTCCTCCGATTAGGCCAGTTTCGCTGTTGATTAAAAAGAGCAGCATCGGGCTTCCCTGGTGGCGCAGTGGTTGAGGGTCCGCCTGCCGATGCAGGGGACACGGGTTCGTGCCCCAGTCCGGGAAGATCCCACATGCCTCGGAGCGGCTGGGCCCGTGAGCCATGGCCGCTGAGCCTGCGCGTCCGGAGCCTGTGCTCCGCAACGGGAGAGACCACAGCGGTGAGAGGCCCGCGCACTGCAAAAAAAAAAAAAAAAAAAAAGAGCAGCATCAACGATCCATTGTTCCTGGAACTTTCCCAAACAGGAGCCAGGGTTCTGCTCCCTAAGGAGGAGGCCACGACCCGTCCTACCAGGAACAGACATGAGGATCTCACACTGAAGTCTTTAATATGAAACGAACTCCTACAAGGATCTAAAAGCAACGGACTAAACCAAAACCGGAATGAATTTTAAGAATGAAGTCTTAGCGTCAAAGCAGTGATGGTAAGAAAAATCACCAGCCTGCCTATTCTTCAACTTGCAAAATAGACGTTTTTAGAGACCATTTAAATTTTAGGAGAACCGGCAGGGTAAGACAAAATCTAGTTAGGGCCCAGCTGAATTGTTCACTGTCATTTACGAGGAGCTTCCTAGTATTTATTCTGCTATTAAATTGGAACGAGCTGTTTCAGGGGGGATGAGCGTGGTCTGTGTTTGTCTCAGTGTTTAAAGGGCCGCTGCTTCAGACTCAGAGCCTTCCCTGATTTTTCTCTATTGCGACTTGAAAGGGCAGTGAGTTTTCATCACTGGTGCACATGCAGGTTTCGGAAAGGAATGTGAAAGGGAGTCACCAGTGAACCCACCAAGAGCTCAGCGAGAGAGCTTTTCTACTGTATGTGTGATGATAGCCCAGCAATAGTAAGTGTGACTTGGAGAGGTATGTTCACCTCGGGAGTTCACAAATCTAGCATGATGGAAAACGTATTTTTAAGAATATGATGTAGCAAATGCATTGACAATCACACAGGCAAGAAAGTGCCTACACATGCCCATATATACACACATCTATGTAATATGCATTATACATGTGCCTATATACATATATGTATACATATACATATGTGTATATATGTAATATATGTATGATATATATACTTTTTGCAAATAGAAAATGCAGTTACAATACTTTTAAGTGTTTATTAGTCATTTAACCTCTTTCAAATATGCTTTTAATTATTGTGATATGATACTCGTCTACTTACAAATGTAGCCATAATACAAGTTGAGAAAGTGACACATGATGTGAAACACTAAACTAATTCACTTACCATTAGTGTAAAACTTCCATATATTAGGCAGGATCTTAGCTACAGAATGACTCAGTAACTGTGAGACACCTCCAGGTAGATGGAAACAAGCAGGCCCAACCTCTCACCCAAAATAGCCAGCACTGCAACATCGGTTAACTTTAAATTGTGAATTCGAATCATTTGCCGCCCAAACAGAACACTTTGGAGATTAAAAAGAATAATCAGTAATAATGGTGACATGCATGGCCTCTATGATCCATGTTTTGGTTTCAGAACAAAAGAACAGCTTAACATCTACCGTAAAGCAAGGACGGGGCAGAGTGACGGCACTCCGCTAGCCTTGCACACAGGTGTCTGAATGGTTTAAAGTAACAGCCGTCCTTCAGGCCAATCGCAGAACCAAAGGGGCTACTTTTGTGGTGGGAACTTGGGATCCAGCAAACAGCACTGGCTGTAGAGTCCAGCTGTTGGCCGTGAGCCCGCCACAGATCCACGGGGCGGGGAATCTAGACTGCCTCGCCGACTGCAGCCCCTGGAGCCTGCCCTTGGCAGTCATGAGGGCAGGGCCTCTGCTCCAATGGCTCCACTTCCCAGGAAGTCCTTTTGGAAAAAGTGTGGCACAAACACATGAATAAATAAAATGAAATGAAATGGAGTAAAATAGAACGAGAGCATTTTCGCCTCCCATCACCTTCTGTTGTGGCTCTGTGGATCAGATTTATGCTGGAGGTGGGCAGATAGCAAATGAAAAATGGAAAACAATTTCATATTTTCAATTTATGAGACTGGAGAATAGTATATCACTTTTTTCCTCAAGCTCAGTGCCATAAATTGTCCGTAACCTATTTGCCGTATTTTCTGTATCGCTCAGGTTGGCTCCATTTTAGTTAACTCTTTTAGTCTTAACCAAATTGTTCGTTTCAAGGTGATCCTGCACAGCTAATCACTTGTGTGTGTGAGGAGGGGGAAGCAGTCTGTCCTGTTTTCCTGTATGTAAAGAGATAACGTAAACAGAGAAAAAAGGCAGGCAGGGCACCATCGTAGCACATCTCTCTCTATCCTTCGTGTATACAAAATGCTTTTCCAACCCTTTAAGGTGATGAAAAGGACAGGAGATCCTTTCTACATCAGCTCAGCTTGGTGTGATGCCAAAGCCTTTGGCTAAACATAGATTGACTTAATTCTTTCAATAATGACTTTGGTCCGAGCGTTTCTCCACCACAAGAGGGAGAAACCCAGCAGAACAGAGAAAAATCTCCTCACTCGGGTTATCTTGACTGTGCTCCAGGCAAAACCTAGAAATATTTTTTTAATCGAGATTCTCTACAGCAGCCCTTTCCAAATGCCAGTATCCATCATCTCTGACTGGATCAATAGCTGTGTTTTGGCCCCAGTCTCCTGCGAGAGATGGCATGCCATCAGTGATAGACAAATATCACAGTTAAGCAAAGTATCCAGCCAGACCTAGTAACATTTTTATTGATTTTTGTTGTGCAAATAATGTCTTTTTGGGCTGAATAAATGGCTTTGAGCCAAACAGTCATTGTTTATGATTCCAAAATGCAATAAAGGGACAGGAAATATATTATAGCCAATGTCTCAAGGCACACAACATAATCATCCTTTCGTAGTAAAAAACTACCCATCTGAAACCAAGAGTGCATATTTATCCATGCTTAAAGGTGCCTGTAGGACTTGCAAATCTTACACAAAATGTCCTGTTAGGAAACAGATGGCATTGCCCTTTAACCTATTGAATAACTACTAGAAAACCAAGCAAAAAAATGAGCACTATATTTCTTTAATCAATACAAAGCAAACAGTTTATTATACTCCCTTCAAATGAAATATCAAAGTTACCAAAACAGAATCCATTCACGTTAAAAGAAAACACATCAAAAGACTCCCTGACTTTATCAAATACTCTAAAATCAGAAAATATTTTAGTAAGGTTTTTTTAAAAAAAAACTATAATCATTCAAAATAATTGTGAACTTGTTTCATTGTATAGCTCATTGGAAGGCTAGCAGGCAAAGATCTGCCCCTGATCTAAGAGACGCCTTTTTGTGTGTTAAGTGCGACATCCTACCTTTGCTTCAGTTGGTTTGCATTTTCCAAGGGGTGATGGACTGACCTCTACGCTCACTTCCCCATAGAACTCACGGTCGCCCTGCATTTGCATTCAGATCCCCACCAAAACCACGGTCCTGCCAATGGTTTCACGCATCCACACCTCAGATCCAGCAGCTGTGGTCTGCACAGCTGACTTACAAAGAGCATGCAGTTGCGCTGGGTTCTCTTACAGAGAACTGTGCCTACAGGAATCGCTATGATTTGGAGGGATTAGTCGTGGGCCTCCGAAGTCCTCAGAAGTGAGCTGGCGTTCCCAAACAAAAGGATTGTTCAGCTGTTTGCATCCTGCGGTGGACAAGCAGACAGAAAAACACACAGCTTTACCTATTTTCTCTACATGCTGAGATGTATTCTTGTACTTAATACCATAATTTGATTAATCTTTTCTCTTTTCAGAAGTATAAGGCTCTTTTAAAGAATACACGCTTTAATTATTTGCATACTACTCTAAATTATGTATTTACGACATGACTTTTGAATTGCTCTTTCCCCACCTAAAGCGTTCTAGTTCCATCTTTTCAAAGAGTATCTCTCATATTATAAGTATGCTCAGTGCAAAAATCATGGGGGCTCAGAAAATTTATTTTACACTAACCTGTAATTTTACTACCATAACATTGCAGACATTATTTTTCTTTTATGTGACTATTATAACTACACATGCATACCTTCCAGAAAGCTATGCATGCATTCGTTATATATTTATGTATTTAACAAAATACATTTTCATACCTATGTACATGTATTACATTTATATACTTAACAAGATGAGTTTTAATATACACGTACATGAGGAAACACTTTGTTAAAACGATTGCTGCCTTCTTCAGAAAAGTGATGCTAATACATGGGTTCTAGGCATTTTCAGGCTCACCCTGCCCTCCCCCCTCTCTACAGCATCGCCAGCACTGAGCACACTGGTGTTCTTTTAAATCAGACCCCGTTTGGCAGATAAAAATTAATCTCAAGATTTAAAATTTTCTTTTCCTTATTTCTAAGGAATCTGAATATCTTTAAAAGCTTACTTGTTTCTTAATTTTTTTATTGAAGTACAGTTGATTTACAATGTTGTGTTAATTTCTGCTGTACAGCAAAGTGACTCTGTTATACACATATCGACATTCTTTTTTTATATTCTCTTGTTAATTCAATTTTTTATTTAAAATTGTTTTATTCGTTTCTATATCTTTTGCAAAAAGCTAGTAACATCATCTTCCTCCCCTCCTTCATTCCCACGTCTCAACGAAAAATCATTTCCAAGTTTTCCTGTGATTTTTTCTCTTAGAATAGGTTTTCTCCTTATCCCACAGGCAGAATAAAAGTCCTTTTTTGGCCAGGAGTCTCACAACTTTTTCCAAATTTTTGTTTGAACTTTTAATGTGATTGATGCTGTTGATTATTTTGCAAAATGAATGATTCTTAATTTTGTTTTTATTTAATCAACTTTATCAGTCTTTTATGGATTTTATCTCTGATGTTATTCTTAGGAGACAGACCGTGCTATGCCCTCATGTGAGTGTTCTGGGTTCTTTTCTTACATTTAACTCCAACCAGATAGGGGTTTGCTTCCGCGTGAGGGGTGAAGCAAAGAGTTGATCTCATTTTCCCTCAGGACCGACCATTTAACTCATGATTGTTCCCTGGATCATTAGAAATGCTTCACTTGTGATCTATTCACCATTTCTTTATAATTTAGAGTTTCTGGTATTTCTGCACTGCTTTATCCCTCTCTCTCTCTCTCTCTCACTGGTTCTCTGTATTTATTGTAACCTTATAGTGTCTCATATCTGGCAAGTTTACAGTCTCTCTTAGTCTTTTAAAATATCTGGACTATAACATCCACGTGTGATTTTAGGTGAACCTCAGCATTTTATTGGAATCATATAATATTTATAAATGAACGGAGGGGGGATTTGCATCTGACAGTGTGAGTCTTGTCCAGGAATCTGGTATTTTCCTCTGCAGTTGGTAAGAGTGTCTTTCCGATTAGGTAGTTTCCTTCCTCAACTCTTGAACGTTTCCATCACTTTTGTTTCTTAGTATTGTTTAGATTTTGTTGTTATAGGGAATGAAGTCCTTTTCCATCAAACTCTCTGTGGGGCTCTTGAAGGCAAACGTGGGTTTCTGTGCCATCGTAGTGAGTCCTCTGCCCCAGCCTTCTGTGCTGTGTGTTTTGCTAAACTTCTCATAGAAGGAACAGTTTTCATTGCCTCTTTTGAGTTTTACAGGTAAAGTTATTTTCTAAAAATGATATGACCCTTGCTTTTCAATATTTTAACTTGTTTTATATTAATGCCTAGAACTTCCAGAATGAAGCTCTGTAAAAACAGTGGGGACGTTGGTTATATACTCAGTGTCGGGTCTTTACCAGACAGTAATAATGTGTTCCCCCGAGATCCTGGAGGCAGGGGTGCTGGGGGAGAGACAAAGACTCTCTCAGACCCACTTCTTTATGTTGGAGGCAGCACGTGAGGATCCCGGTGCTGACCCAACCCACCAGGAAGTCGTGGCTGACAGACAGCACCTGGGAGCCTTCCCAGCTCTTCTCTAGACCTCATCAAATGGAATTTTTATGTTAACATGAATTCCAGTAGTTTTCGTGATTGAAAGGTGAGGAAATATGTATTCCAAATTCATAAAATTGGTGCCAATAATATGTCAAATTACTTTCTGAACCATTCAGTTCAAACAATTTAGTTTACAGAAAGTACATATAAAAATTTATAGTTAGCCCAGAAATCTCCACTCCCTTGGTGTGGAGAAAATGGAACCCTCCTACACTGTTGGTGGGAATGTAAACTGGTACAGCCACTATGGAGAACAGTACGGAAGTTCCTTTAA
This sequence comes from Monodon monoceros, assembly GCF_005190385.1. Lineage (NCBI taxonomy): Eukaryota > Metazoa > Chordata > Mammalia > Artiodactyla > Monodontidae > Monodon > Monodon monoceros. Next base: position 3,032,863 of record NW_021703768.1, on the reverse strand, counting down.
AAACTAAAAATATACCTACTATATGATCCAGCAATCCCACTCCTGGGCATATATCTAGACAAAACTCTAATTCAACAAGATACATGCACCCCAATGTTCACTGCAGCACTATTTACAATAGCCAAGACATGGAAGCAACCTAAGTGTCCATCAGCAGATGAATGGATAAAGATGTGGTGTATATATATGGTGGAATACTACTCAGCCATAAAAAAGAATGAAATAATGCTATTTGCAACAACATGGATGAACCTAGAGATTATCATACTAAGTGAAGTCAGAAAGAGAAAGAAAAATACCACATGGTATCACTTATATGTGGAATCTAAAATATGACACAAATGAATTTATCTATGAAGCAGAAACAGACTCACAGACATAGAGAACAGACTGGTGCTTGCCAAGGGGGAGGGGGAGGGGAAAGGATAGATTGAGAGTTTGGGATTAGCAGACGCAACTAGTATGTGTAGGATGGATAAACAACAAGGTCCTACTGTCTAGCATGAGGAGCTATATTCAATATCCTGTCATAATGGAAAAGGATATGGAAAAGAAGGCGCATATATGTATAACTGAGTCACTTTGCTGGACAGTAGAAATTAACACAACATTGTAAATCAACTATACTTCAATAAAAATATTTTTCATTTAAAAATATTTTTTTAATATTTTTTAAATTTTTTTAAATAAAAAATAATTTTAAAATAATTTATTTTTTATTAAAAAATAAATAAAAGAAAAAAGAAATCTCCACTGCCTCGAATCTTGTCTCTCTTCTGCATACTCAGGTTTTACATGTGGAAACCTAGTGCCTGAGACATACTGCCTCCTTTGCAACTTTAGGACGTTTAGCACATGAGATTTATGTTACTGCATTTTGGTTCCCACCCACAGTAACACCCAAGAGAAGCCTTTTCTGGCATTTTTGTCCCCACAGATCTGTTTCAGGTGTTTCACCACAACACTGACGGGTCAGTGTGGCAATCACTGTTCTATTTGGATTTTCTTTATCAGGCCGCATTCTGTAGTTAAAAAAAAATTGAACTGATGATTATGTCAAGTATTTAACCAATAAACACACGCTGAATAAAATCATCCAATTGGAGAGATACTAATGTTTCATTATTGATGCTCTATGGATCCACATTAATTACAGCAGATGCGTTTGATGACGTCAGTTAGATGCCTGGAGAGTCCCCATCAGCTATGGGCACCTTTAGTTTACCAATGCACCCCACACCTCTGCAACACACACACACACACACACACACACACACTCACACACAACCACACACATGTGGACAGACAACATCACAGGGAGTAAAATACCAAACCCAAAGAATTTCAGAAGGCGTTAGATCCTAGATTTATTAGGTATTTGAAAAGCTCTCCTAATGACGTGGAAAATTTTCATAAAAAGAAGTATAAAAACAGTAAGATACACTACACACTTATTTCAATGGCCAAACTCCAGAACACTAAAAGCACCATATGCTCGTTCATTGCTGGTTGGAATGAAAAACTGTACAGCCACTTTGGAAGACAGTTTTGTAGTTTCTTACAAGACTAAACCTACTCTTACCATATTATCCAGCAATCACACTCCTTGGTATTTACCCAAAGGGGACATAAACTTATGACCTCACAAAACCTGCACACGAATGTTTACAGCACCTTTATTCAGAACTGCCAAAACTTGGAAGCAGCAAAGGTATCATTCAGCAGGTAAATAAAATGTGATACATCCAGACAATAGAATATTATCCAGCTCCAAAAGGAAATGAGCTATCATGCCACCAAAAGACATGGAGGGGGACTTCCCTGGCGGTCCAGTGGTTAAGACTCTGGGCTTCTACTGCAGGGGGCACAGGTTCAATCCCGGGTCAGGGAAGTAAGATCCCACATGCCTTGTGGTGTGGCAAAAAAAAAAAAAAAAGACATGGAAGAACTTTAAATACATATTACTAAGTGAAAGAAACCAATATCAAAAGTCTACACACTGTATCATTCCAACTATGGGACACTCTGGAAAAGGCAAAACTATGGAACCAATAAAACACCAGTGGTTGCCAGGGGGTGTAGGAAATACATGGAGCACAGAGGGCTTTTAGGGCAGTGAAAACACTCGGTGTGATACTGTAATGATGGACACGTGTCATTATGTGTTTATCCAAACCCACAGGATGTACAGCGCCAAGAGTGAACCCTGATGTAAACTATGGACTTCAGGTGATAATGACATGTCAGTGTAGGTTCATCTATTGTAACAAATACATCATCCGATGGAGATGTTCATCACTGGGGAGGCTGCTGTAGGGCTGGGAGTTGTACCTTCCTCAATTTTTCTGTGTACCTAAAACTGCTCTAAAAAAGATAAAGTCTTTAGAAAGGCATGGATAAGAGCTCACTCGCACTGAAGAATCTGAGGATGCCCTGGTACCTTTCCAGGCCATCGCCAACGCCAGAGGTTTTTCATGTCTAACATGATAGAGACGGGGACCTCTGGAAAGCCCCTGGAGGGAGTTGGGCTCCATCTGAGGAAATAAGCCTGCATCGCAGGGGCTGTGTTATATAAATGCCCATTGCATGTTGCAAAATCAGCTTGACGGGCGCTCAGGTGTATATTTGCTGTGCCACAGTTGACCTTGAGAAACAGCCGCTCTCATATCTACTGACATACCAGCTGCCGCAGCAGCGTCATGTACCTGAATGTTCACATCCGGTACCTGGATTCCAGATCAGACTTTCCAACCAGACGCCAGCTTCTTGAACTGCACACCTCGAGGGAAAAGTGGGCATCGTGAAGAGCGCGAGACACAAGCAGGACAACCGAGTTGGGATTCTAACATGTGGGCACTGCCACCTGGACGAACCAGAAGGACGTCCCCCTGCTTAGCTCTGAGCACCAGGGACTGGTGTGGGGACACAGACCAGTGATCGCTGGGTCTCGGCTGTGTCCTGTCCTGCCAGCCTTTCCATGCTCTCTGATGAGTTCCTTAAATACCTTTAAGTTGCTCATTTAAAAAAGTAGCAATAATAACATGATCCATCCCAAAGGGTCATCATAAGAAACTGAAGGTGGTGGGATGTAAGAAATGCCTGGATCGGAAGAGGGGCTGGTAAACACTCCTGTCCTTTTCCACCTTGCATTGCTTTTCTTCTTTCCCAGATGATCCATGTTTTAAGGTACAACCTAGGAAGCCCCATGCTACACAGCATGACCTGGTATAAAACTGCTATAAGGATTAAATATCACCAACCAGGAAGAAACTTTCATGATCTTTCATTTTTAAAAACATCTCTGTTTGCCCTGCATCCAGTATTCCAGCCTGGACTCCAAACTGGTGTTCTGATAAAGACAGGATGGGGGGTGGGCAGCCATCCACAGAGGAACGCGGGATCTCAGTTTGGGGAGAAAACCTCGTTTGTGGGGGAATGTTCACCATTGCATCTGTGCGGCGTCCACATCTCTTGATGAAGGAGGCCGTGGGAACCTCGTGTGCCATCCGGTTTGGGCTGTCACAGTTTCCAGCTTCCTGCCGTCAGTCTGCAGGGTTACAGGTGTCAGAACACAGACCAGACACTGGGACGAGGCTTTGGTGTCTAAATGGGCCAAACCACAGCTTAAAGAAAACCAAAACCTATTGTTGGGTTGCTGTTTCGTTCTCTTTTCAAAACATTTTGGAGCTTTTGTGTAGACCCTTTTAATCTTCTTTTCTCTTTGGGAGGCTGAGAGCTTTTGTTTTCATGAGCCACAAAAGGGTCTATTTAAATAGGTCAGTATACGTTTCATTACATATCCTACATGCTTTATCGTTGCAAAGTTAGGGTAGAATAATCAACAGCAGATTTCCAGCAAAACTGGTCGAGTTCCTGAACGAATCTCCCCCGAGAAAGATTTCATGCTTGTGCAGGAAGCAAAGCTGCAGAAAAGCTGGGATGCACACAGATACATCCCACCAGTGTTGGAAATGCTCTGCTATGTGTTATATCACTCAGGTCCTGGCCTCTTTAAATAAATGGCAGACAATCATGTCACATAGTTTGCAGGGGTGGTCGTGAAGTTGGCTAATTGCCTGACAGGTCAACAACATTTGTTCAATAGACTTGAAACCCCAGAACAACACCTGGCAAGAGCTATGGGACCCAGGGCTGGTGCCGGGGGGCGGGGTGCCTTTCATTTCTTCCCTTTTTTTCCCAGATATGACAGGTGTGTTTTATTTGATGCATGGTGGTAAAAGGTCACATAAACAAACATGAACACAAAAATGAATGTAAAAGATCTAAGGACACAAATTATTAATAGAACATATAGATGCTTATGCATTTTTTCAAGTATCTAATTAATACTATTACAGGATGTCCAGAGTATATATTCAACCAGATGATGGTTGTATCACTCTGAGTCAAGCTCTTTTTTTTTTAAATTTGTATTTCATATTGAAGTATAGTTGATTTACAATGTTGTGTTAGTTTCAGGTGTACAGCAAAGTGATTCAGTTATACATATACATATATCCATTCTTTTTCAGATTCTTTTCCCATTTCATTTCTTAGGGCTTGAAAGCATGCCAAAATCTTGGTTGCCTGGTGAAGTAAGAAGATCCACTATCCCTGTGTAAGTGCACAGATGCTGAGGTCATGAGCAGGGTGGGCAATGAGAGAAGCTGTCTTTCAAGGTGCATGCCCTAGAGGGCACTCTGCCATCATCTATCAGGATCTCAGGCACCGCGGGACACTGGGGACTCTCTTCCCAAATCCTGGGAGATGGTACTCTGCCACCTTTGTGCTACTTCCTGGAGACGGCTCTTCTGAACATCCTGGAAGCATGTCATGTATGGAAGGCGTCGGAGGGGAGCAAAGTAGGGCTCCATGTGGGTAGAGGGGGCTTCCTTCACATCCCTCCATCTGCGGGCTGGACACCGGCTGGGGCTTTGGCAGCCCTGACCTCAGGACAAAGAGTCAGGCCCCGTGACCTGTGTGGCTGCCTTCAGATTCGCTACAGATGCCATTTGTCCAGGACCACAAGGGCTGCCCCGTGCTGAAGGCACCTGTGCCGTTCCAGATCTCGAGAAGCCCTCCAGGATTGGGAGTGAGAACAGGCTTTCCCTGACGGCGGGGAGACCACACCCAGTACACGTGAGGGGAGGAGTTTACATGCGACCTCTTCTGTTTTAAATGTACAGCTTTATTGAAATATAATTCACATATCAAACATTGCATCTATTTAAAATGTACAATTTAATAGTTTTGGGTACATTCACAGTTATGTGGCAGCCATCACCATAGTCAATATGAGAATATTTTGATCACCTCAGAAAGAGACCCCAAACCCAAAGTTTAGCTATAACTCACTACATACAAATAGAATCATACAATATGTGGTATTTTGTGTTGGCTTTTTTCACCCAGCATGATGTTTTAAAGCTTCATCTATCTTGTAGCACGTGCCATACTTCATTTCTTTTCGTGGCTGAATAATATTTCATTGTATGGACGGACCACATTTTGTTCATTCGTTCATAGGTTGATGTGAATTTGAGTTGTTGTTTCCACCTCTGGGCTATTATGAACAATGCTGCTATGAACATTTGTGTGCAAGTTTTTGAATGGAGAAGGTTTTCCTTTCTCTTGGATACATACCTAGGAATGGAAATACTGGGTCGTATTGTAAGTCTGTGTTTAATCATTGGAGGAGCTGCCAGGCTGTTTCCAAAGTGGCTGCGCTGTTTTACATTCCCACCAACAGTGTAGGAGGGTTCTGATTTCTTCCCATCCTTGCCAAGTGTGCTGTTATTTGACTTTTCTTTCTACCCTTCTTAGTAGGTGGGAAGTACTATCTCATCATGTTTTGGATTTGCATTTCCCTGATGACAACGATGGGAAGCATCCTTTCATGTGTTTATTACCCATCCGCATATCCTCCTTGGAGAAAATCCTTTGTCCGTTTTTTAAATTGGATTACTTACCTTTTAGTTTTGAGCGTAACAGTTCCTTATGTATTTCGGATACAAACCCCTTATCAGATAGATGGTTTGCAAATATTTTCTCTCATTGTATCTGTCGTCTTTTTACTTTTTTGATGCTGTTCTTTGAAGAACTGAGGTTTTTAATTTCAATGAAGTCCAATTTATCTATTCTGTCCTTTATTGCACATGCTTTTGGTGTCATACCTAAAATCTATTGCCAAATCCAGGGTCATGAAAGTTGACCCTTACGTTTTCTTCTAAGAATTTTAATATTTTAGTTCTTGTATTTAGGTCTTTGATTTATTTTGAGTAGATTTTGTCAGTAGTGTGAGGTAAGGGTCTGACTTTATTCTTTTGCATGTGACTATTCAATTGTCCACAGCACTATTTGTTGACAAACTATTCTTTCCCCATTGAGTGGTCTTGGCACTCTTGTCCAAAATCAGTTGACCATAGACACAATTTAGCAGTTGATGGTCTGCAAATGGCTTGTCACCTGTCCATGACCAATTAAGAATAGAAATCGGGGGCTTCTCTGGTGGCACAGTGGTTAAGAATCTGCCTGCCAATGCAGGGGACAGGGGTTCGAGCCCTGGTCCGGGAAGATCCCACATGCCGTCAAGCAACTAAGCCCGTGCGTCACAACTACTGAGCCTGAGCTCTAGAGCCCGCGAGCCACAACTACTGAAACCCATGTTCCTAGAGCCCATGCTGTGCAACCAGAGAAGCTACCGCAATGAGAAGCCCATGTACCACAACAAAGAGTAACCCTCGTTCACCACAGCTAGAGAAAGCCTGTGCACAGCAACAAGGACCCTACACAGCCAAAAATAAATAAATAAAATAAATAAATTTATTTAAAAAAAAAAGAATAAAAACTGAAAGTAAGCACTTAGAAACCGTTACCCCATTGTGACAGAGCAATTGTATGTCTGTTGAACCTAGTAATTTAAAAGTCTATTTATTTTTGTTCATTATTTATGTTGTTATTGTATTTTACAAAAAAAAAAATTGTCTGCTATGGATTGGGGGTAGGGGAGAATCCTGGTCCCTCCCATCCAATGCTTGGAGAAGCTGAGGGCTTCAGAACCACTGCAGACATGAAGAAAAGACCCAGAGGGTGCTCAGCTGTGGGAACTGGTAACTTCTCAGGCAAACGTGTGATTCTCATGAGTGGAAAAATCTAGGCTGATTTGGGCTGGCCAATAACAAGTTGCATTTGATCGTATCGGTATTAAATGCTGTCGTATCAAAGTACCCTCTTAGTAGAAAATTAGTAAGAATGTACCTTCTTTCTAAAATTAGCCAGGAAACAAGGGTATTTAGATTTGGGGATTATACAGGCCAGGGGTTATCAAATGGAACTTATAAGCGTTTAGTGCCATTTCAGGTATTTCAATATCCTTAAAAGATGTACAAATCCAAATAAGTCTGAAAGCTTGCATTAATGGTGAACTTTGATCTCTCTCTCTCTCTCTCTCTCTCTCTCTCTCCGGACGCGCAGGCTCAGCGGTCATGGCTCACGGGCCCAGCCGCTCCGCGGCATGTGGGATCTTCCCGGACTGGGGCACGAACCCGTGTCCCCTGCATCGGCAGGTGGACTCTCAACCACTGCGCCACCAGGGAAGCCCTGTTCTCAATCTTAAAATTGCTTTTGCTGGTTACAAAAGAATGATGAGAGCGTGCTATTTTTCAGGAACATAAAGACTGAAGCCCAAACAGAAAACTAAAAGAAAGCTTTCTTATTGAATTCTAATAACTGAATCCTTGGAGCCCACGACCAGGGGCTTGGGAGGTAGCAGCAGTACTCTGACAAGGCCTTTCCTGGGTTATCTGGCTTTGAAAGGATCATGTTCAAACCCTGCAAAGATAAAAGGCGGCCTCCACAGGCTGTGAGCTGGACTGTTAAACATTTCCATATGACATAGTCCTCTCCCGAGGCCTGACCTGCTGGGATAGCCCAAGTCTGCACATCTGAAGAAGCAAGGCCCTCCTCCGCCTGCTTCGCAGAGACGAAGCTGGGGAGAGAGCTTTTGAAAACTACTTGAAAATGCTTTCTGTGGGGGCAAAAGTCTTAATGAAAAAGGAGCCAGAGACATAACAATGTTCAAAACCTAACTCTTACTTAAAATAGATTTTTAGAATTTAAACACAAAGACAACGAAGGAATGAAGGCAATTCATGTGAAATGAAGTTCATTTCTGTCGACATCTGCTCACTCCTTTCGATACATTTATTAGGTATTGTTTATGTTTTCTGTGTATATGCATTTAATCGATTTAAATAGTGATAGCCTTTTCTAATTAGAAGCACTGAAAGACTTTTCTTTTCCACCATCTTAAGATTCTAAAAGGAATCTCTTATAAGAGATGGTCTAAATGGGGGAAAATCACTGGATTTTCTTTTCTGTCTTTTCACTAATTAATTTTAATCATTTTCTCTGGAACTTTTTACTCATTTTCAAATATGTGCTTAAAGCCAGGTATTGAATAACATTAATATAGTTAATAATTATAATAATATAATAATAATATAATATCATAAAATGTGCTGTCTAATTGCATTAATATTGTAGGCATTTTCAATTGCCTACAATGTTTCATACATTATAGGCAATTGATAAATGCTTTTCCACTGATTGCAAAAGATCTATCTTTTGAAGTATATGCAACGCTTTCAGAAATTATTTTCATTAAAAAAAAAACAAGGAAAATGTATTCTCCTGAAAAGATTTATATAGTTTGTCTATGAGTTTTTGTTTTTTTTTTTAACATCTTTATTGGGGTATAATTGCTTTACAATGGTGTGTTAGTTTCTACTGTATAACAAAGTGAGTCAGTTATACATATACATATGTTACCATATCTCTTCCCTCTTGCGTCTCTGTCTATGAGTTTTTCATAATTTTATTTTAAAACTTTACTCACACAAGATATTTTCCCAAGATTATTAAGCATAATCTTATTCAATTAAGACTTCTCTAATGGTCTAGAGGAAACCATGGTGATTTGACGTGACACACAGTTGACAGGTTTAACAGCTAAATTCTTTGTTAACTTTGGTGTTTCAGTGTTAGTGGCTTTAAAGAATGGAGTAGCTGGGAAAATTGTGGGTTTGATAGCACATTGCCGTAGCTCTACTGTCAGGAGCAGCTAAAGACCATTTAAGTGTAAGAAATGTGCAGTGTTCACGAGAAAGAGAGCATACCTGAGGATTTGTGGCTGAGTTGCCATGTAATAAAGGACCCAGGAAGCTTCTGCTGTCAGGGTATGGGCAGGTGCCCTGCTGGACGACATGGTCCATACAGACGTGTCCCAACATGGCCGAGTCCAAGTGGGTGATGGGCTGACCGTGTGCCAGGGGTCTCTGTGCTCCATCACCTCTGAAAAACCTACTCCAGGAAGGACTTTGTTCCCGGGACCCTGAGACATCACCTTTGTAAGCACCGCATCCCTTGAATCTTTGGATATTAACAGCATCCTGTTTCTGCTGTCCCTAAAGCTTCCTGTTTGCCTCTCCTGACCTGGAACAGATTGAAGCAGTGTACATTACCCAACACACCCACAGGAACCATGGGGGTCACAAAATAAGGAGAAACTGATGTATACTTTCAGTTTAACTGTGCCGCAGCAATGAAACAAGTTGCTAAAATATGTTTTTAGCAACCAAAATGCTAAATGGACCCATTGAAATTACCTTCATTTTTAAAAGAATCTGAACGGGTAGTAGTTTATATTTTGATAGGTATATTTGGAAGGTCCAGAAAGGTTTTGTTTTTTTTTTTTTTAAACCCATGGGTCTAAAAATAAATTTGAAGAACTCTCCAGAGAACAGAATTTATTCTGTCCTAAAAGTTCCTTTTGAAAATTATATTAATAAATATATCAAATTTACCAAATTTGCAGCATAATATTTAAGGTTCTGGGGAAAAATTCAATATACTATACTTTCTAATTCATTGCAGCTCCGTACCGGAAGCTCTCGCGTTTACATTGAGAATAGAAATGAAAGAATGTACAGTTGTGTCAGAATCTTACAAGGTGATCTTACTATTTCCGTGAGTATTTAAATCATCCAAAGCAACCCCCTTGGTTCTCTTTATCCTCAGGCTCCTCATTTCAGAGTCCAGTGGGAGAGGAAACACACACACAAACACATTTTTAAAATCCCACATAATAATTTTGATAAAAGATCCCTAAAACGTTGATTCCGGTATTCCTATGATTATATTAGAACTGTAAAACCAGCCCATAAAACTCGCAACTCAGGCTTGTTTGCAGCTGGCTCGGCATCACGATTATTGTTGCAATTATGCTGGGATGCTCAGCCCCTCGGCTTCTGCGCCCTGCGGCACCCACGGAGCAGGCTTTCCGCCTGCCAGCCCCTCAGGCCTCGGCCATGCCTGGTTTCTGGCCCTGAGACGCTCCTTCACTGCTTCCTACCTGCTTTGTACTCACATGTCGAACTTGAGCTACTTGGCCCTTACAAAAAAAGAGCCCGGCCCGGAGTGAGGGGCAAGGGCTGGGCTGGTGTCTGGGATGCGTGGTTCCCTATGTGCGTCCACTTCCCGTCCCGCCGGCCAGGGTGATGCCGCGGGAGATCGCCAAAGAGGAGGGCGCAGCAGCAAAATGTGGCTGCCGTCAGCTCATCTGGACAGAACTTTTACAAAATAGGCAGAAAGAAAGGCACCACAGGCAGACAGAGTTGCTGGGACCGCAGACCGAGGTCTCCACAAAGAGAGGCCACCGTCTCCCAGTGCAGGAGCATCGTTTCTGACCCTTCGCAGGTCATTGCCTTTACAGCGGCTGCCACTGCTTGTTAGTCTGTGTACTACAGTTACCCCTAAGTTTCCTCAAGCAGCCCTCGAGCCTCACGCTGCAGGTAAACGCCGTCACACAGGTGCAGGACCGGGAGAGATGAAGACAGGCAGGGACCACCCATCACTCCCAGCTGCCGACAGCGGGGCCATCGGACGCCGCGTGTCCAGCTCTTTGCTGAGACTCTAGAAAAAGGGCTCAAATAGTCACACAGTCCTATCGTGTCCATTTTACAGATGGGGAGGCTGAGGCTTCCACAGGAGAGTGTGCCGTGCCCCCCTTCACAGGGGCGAGGCCTGACTCTGCCCCGCCCTCCGTGGGGCGGCTGAGGGAGCCCCCGGCCGGAGGACGGCTTTGGCCTGGGAAGGTCCCTTGCCTCCCCTATTCCTAGTGGGAATCTTCCACAGCAGAAGAGGGGTTCCTCCAGAGACGGAAAGTGGGAAGTCTTTCCTTGGTCTATGCAAATCCCTCAGGAACCTGTTCAGTGAAGTGCCTCGTTTACTGAGTTACCCCTCAGAAATTCACACAAAGTGCTTTGTGCCTGGAGGGTTTTTAAACCAGAGGAAAAGGCAAGGGCACCAACTGGGCTTAACCAAGCCCACACCGCCCCCACCCCCAATCCTGGGCCTGTGCTGGGCTGGCTTGGACAAGGCGCCTCCTGGGAGCAAGGAGGGGCTGTCTTTCCTTCTGCTGCTGAACCGACAGGGCGCAGCGGCCCCTGACTGGGGAGAGGCCAGGCTCATCCCTCAACCTGCAGTGCTGCACCCAGAGAGGCTGCTTCTGGAATTTCTACTGAGCCGGCCTGTGCCCGTGTTTGTGTGTGGCCCTTGTGTGTAGCCACCCACAGACAGCGAGGTGCTGGGAAAACGAGGGCCCAGGGGGATGAGGGGGGCTGGGACCCAGGAGGACACTGAATGGTCATTTCTAAGATGTCTTTACCTGCGAAACCTAAAAGGAATGTCACAGACGCAGTATATCCTCGGGACGACCAAAGCTTGCAACTGGAACTCAGCTTTCCGAAAGCTTTGTCTCAAAATAAATGGAACAGTGTCCAGTCAGTCCTCGGCACCCTGATGTGAGTGGACAGACAAGCCATCAGCAAGAAGGGAGCCCCCACCTCCGCCCACCTTCTCCAGGAGCCACCGGGAAGTCACCAGGTTTAGCCTGTCCCTTTCATTACAAGTTCACTTCAAACACCAGCTTGTGCTTGGTCACTTTCCCCCTGCCTGTCCTCAGTGTTAGAGAATCAACGTGTTCATTCATTTCATTTCTAAATGGCATTTACTTATATGTTGTAAAACCAGGGGGAAAGCATCTCTGCTGGCTTTATCTCCTTCAAAATTAAGATAGTGGTTTAAATGGAAAATGTAATTTAAATCCGTTCCGACATGGAGTCTGCGCCTTTGGCCCCCTCAGCAGAGCTTCACAGAGAGACTGGAACGGTCTCGATGCTGTAGTAGGAGTAGTTCCACAGTCAAAGGAGAAGTCAGAGCAGATAGAGACAAATCATCCCATGACATAGGTTAAAAGGGACCTGTTACTATGACAACAGATAGGGTCAGATAACAAAATGAACAGCCACTTTTGATCTTCAAAAAATTCTCCTTCCTTTGCTCTCTCCCTGTTATCTGGACCACTCCATCAAACACCTAGCAGATAACACAGTTGAAAACCCAATCGACCTTCAAGAAAACAGAGACAAGTTGGAAAGTGTATGGAAAGGTTACCATCACAGTGAAAGAGCTTCTGAGGTCATTTGCCTGTATACACAGAAACACACACACATCCATTTTTTACCAGAGCAACGGGAGAGAGGGTTCAAAGGGATCCACACAAGTGCTTAACACATGTACATAACTGTAAATTTTTTTTTATATCCTCGAGAATTGAAATAGTAAGAGGCATTCAAAGTTAAAAGATTTAGATGTCAGGACTCACTCTGTAGAAACATTTGACACAGAATTACATCTGAGTAGGACTGAGAAGTAAATTGAGAGAGAATTCCCCCTCACTGAGTAATATTCACAGAGAAATTGATCAAAAAGCACGCATAAGTGAAAAGAACTAGAAAGCTTCAAAACCTTATACACCCTTTCCCATGCTACTCAGTCATAGAGAAATTGGACAAAAACCCAGCGATACTCTCTCCTCACGTTCAGCACTGAATTGCACTTGGTAGACTATGACCATTCTGTTTATGTTGCCGATGGTTCCAGAAAAGCAAGAAGAAAATGCTCTATATTTTTTTTGTTTGTTTTTGTTTTTCTTTTTTTTTTGCGGCACGCGGGCCTCTCACTGTTGTGGCCTCTCCTGTTGCGGAGCACAGGCTCCGGACGCGCAGGCTCAGCGGCCATGGCTCACGGGCCCAGCCGCTCCGTGGCATGTGGGATCTTCCTGGACCGGGGCACGAACCCATGTCCCCTGCATCGGCAGGCGGACTCTCAACCACTGGGCCACCAGGGAAGCCCCTCTAGTTAAATTTACACATTTATTGCTGCGGTTTTTTGGTCTTTTTTAAATCAAGCATTGTAGAGAGTCTCATTATTTTCTGTGTACTTGGTCTTGACTAGAACAAACATTCTCACTAAAGCCAGTTTAAATTCACTCTTTGATTGCTGCCTTGGCTTCACGCACACTTCATCCAAAATTATTTCATTTTGGAAAGGATTTCTTTTGGAAGTCAATGGGAAAAGGATGTGTGCTTTTCAAAAGATTTTGAAACAAAGAAAAGAGGTGTTTCTTATTTTTTTTTTAATAAAATGTGAATAAATTAGCTGCAGCCTGAGCCGGGCAATGCAAACGTGGCACCAGGGGTGTCCTTGTGGAAGTGTCTCTTCTCTTCGGTGTGCAGGGCCACTGCCAACGAGGTCCTGTATGTACCAAGAGGCTTAAAGGAACCACAAGACAAATTCCCCATTTAGCACATGTCTCTGCACCGATCTGGCCAAACCAGCAGAGAAGAGTTTCCACCTGCAATGAACTGATTGTACAGCATTGATATTGAAGACATTTTATTTTGGGGCAATTTTATGGTTTTCATGGCAAAACGTCTTGTTGACCATTGTAATAAAAAAGTAAACTCACATAAGGTAAAATATAGAGGGCTTCCCTGGTGGCGCAGTGGTTGAGAGTCCGCCTGCCGATGGGTTCGTGCCCCGGTCTGGGAAGATCCCACATCCCGCGGAGCGGCTGGGCCCGTGAGCCATGGCCGCTGAGCCAGCGCGTCCGGAGCCTGTGCTGCACAACGGGAGAGGCCACAGCGGTGAGAGGCCTGCGTACCGCAAAAAAATAAATAAATAACTTTTAACTAGAAAATGAAAAATACCCACATGTCAATTTTGAAGTGACCCAATAATTCATAATGTCCACAGTAATGAAAAGATTATGATACTTTGATTTAAAGATGCTGAAAAAAAATACCTTTTTTTTTAGCTCACATGGCAATCAGTATTTACATTTGCTGAGTCTAAGAACTAAATGTTTCCCAATTGTAGTAACAAAACTATGTATTTAAAACTTGATTTTTAAAAAAAAATTATTGAAGTATAGTTGATTTAACAATGTTGTATTAATTTCTGCTGTACAGCAAAGTGACTCATCTATACATATACATTATTTTTCATATTCTTTTCCATTCTGGTTTATTACAGGATATTGAGTATAGTTCCCTGTGCTAGACAGTAGGACCTGTTGTTTATCCATCCTACATGTAATAGTTTGCATCTGCTCATCCCAAACTCTCAACCCATCCCTCCTCCCCCTCCCCTCCCCCTTGGCAACCACAAGTCTGTTCTCTATGTCTGTGAGTCTGTTTCTGTTTCGTAGATAAGTTCATTTGTGTTGTATTTTAGGTTCCACATATAAGTGATGTCTTCTGGTATTTGTCTTTCTCCTTCTGACTTATTTCACTTAGTATGATAATCTCTAGGTAAAAACTGGATTGTTAAATGAACATTTTCCAAATATTTTCAGGATCTATGAGAACAGTGTTCAAGTTACAGAAAATATTTTGGGTCAGTTTAAGTAACTTTGGTGGCATTTGTTCTGTAGAAACGGCAGTGACTTGCTGGATGTTTGGGGAGGTTGGCTGGTGCGGGTGCAGAGGCAGAGCACGTGGGGGTCTGCACGGCCGTGCACCTGTCCTCTGGGAGACACCTTGTTCTACAGGGCTGTCTTCACCTAAATCCCACCATGGTTCAAGGGGGAGGGTGGTAGCTCTTATCCCCATTTCAAATGAGGAAACTAAGTTTGGAGACGTAGTCATTGCCAAGGGCACACAGGCCATCAGGGCGACACTGAACCCAGGTCAGGGACCATCCAAGCAGAGGGACCTTTGTCATCACAAGTTCTCTGAATCTCCCCCAATTCTCCAGTGAAGCGATCCGTGTCAGGTTCTACAACAGCATTCTTTTTTTTTTTTTTTTTTAAACTTCTACGCGGGCCTCTCACTGCTGTGGCCTCTCCCGTTGCGGAGCACAGGCTCCGGACACGCAGGCTCAGCGGCCATGGCTCACGGGCCCAGCCGCTCCGCGGCATGTGGGATCTTCCTGGACTGGGGCACGAACCCGTGTCCCCTGCATCGGCAGGCGGACTCTCAACCACTGCCCCACCAGGGAAGCCCACAACAGCATTCTTACATTGCTTTGCGTCTCTTCCACATTTTTGTTTATTCTTTCTGTCTTCATTGAAGGTGTGGAGATATGTATAAGATCACGCAGCGGGTCTGATCCCCAGCACCCCGCTGTGTGCACGGGAGCCACAGACAAGCCCAGAGTCCCTAACTTTGGTTTCTGAGAATGTGGGATGGGAGCAGAGGAAATATACCCACTGTGGGACTTCCTTCAATAAGTTTCACGGGGCAGCTTGCAAGGATTCTTTTGTAACAAACACATAGTTACAAAAAGTGCTTTTGTGACATTTACACAGTTAATTCTTTATCTCATTCATAGGTAAAGAGGATTGCTGTGTTTCTTCATTGACCGTCCTGTTCTTTATCACTTTTCTATATGCTCAATCTTTCTAATGTTCAGAAGACCACATCTCACTTTTCTGTGTTATTCTACCCTCTCATTTACAAAAATCACTGACAGCTGGTAGAACCTTAAGGTGAAGCCAGGAGCATAAAAATGAAAATTCAATGAGCAGCAAAATTGAACAATCGACAGTACCCTTGTTCATTCTATAATTCAGGGTAATAAGCATGCATTACTTAGTTCCCACTAAATGTGAGACATTCTGGTAAGTCACTGCTGGGCCTAAAAATGACACAAAGCCAGCCCACTTCCATGGAGAGGACCAACAGCCATACCCAGAAGTAACAAGCAAAGGTAAAGCTAAAGTGTGTGCTGGGCATTCAAAGAGAAAGCTGTCACCTTCCCTCTGGGGATCAGAAAAGATTTTGCAAAGGCGGTCGTATTGAAAACAAAACCTGAAATATAGCTTATAGCTTTACAGTCAAAATTAAAAACCTGTTAATTGACAGAACGAGTTCTCATCCTGTCTGAATAGTAGCCGAGTGTCTGGCTGGCGTACACCATGCCATTTGCTCCATTGCTCAGCTCTCTGTGTGAACAGGCACTCAGAACTGGGTGGTCTGCCTGCACCCCTCACCCTGAAAGGTCTCCTCTACCCATCCTAGAACTTACACTCTGTTGATAGTTTCTCCCATGGCCACCAGCTAGGTCAGTCCACACTGCAGCCTGGGTGACATTTCTGCAGGGCCCCTGACACCCTGCAGGAGGATATAACTTATCCATCTTTAACTTGTATTCTTTCTGATGTTCTACCATAACCCCTGTCAAGCAGGGCCTGTAAATTTTTGTGCTTCTGAGCTCCTAAGTTTTCCCATTTTCCTCTGTCTTCTGGCATATACTTCATAGACACTTGGCTGGACGGTCCAAACCTTGAGTTTGCATCAGAGATACACTGCTGTATGAACACATGGGATGCGTGGCCTGGAATGTGCCTTAGTATACATCATCTCATATTCAATCAACATGTACACACTGTGCCTATATATCCAGATTTTTCCTGCATGCACTTGCACAAAAACATACGTGTACAAGCATGCTCACTGATGGTTGGTTCTCACAGTGGGAAGCTAGAAAGAGTCTCCATGACCATCAGGAACGGAACAGTAAGAGGAGCTTTTGCATATCTGGACCACTTTCCAACTACTGAAAAGAGGGAAGAACCACATGACGGACAGAATGAGCTCTCCAAGACGCGTCAGAGAATAAACCTGATGTGTGTCCCACAGTAGTAAGATAAATAATCACCCAAAGTACACGTCTGTAGACGATTCTCCCACATCTCCCTGGCAGTGAGCCCTGGGCTGCGCTAATATTCTCCACACAGGACAAAACTTCTCAGGCCTGTGCTGTGATCTCTGTTACCACTGATTTTCCACAACCAACTCCCTGCCAAGCTCTGCTCTCCAACAGGCCCTCCCTTCCCTGGGGGAATTCTGGTCAACCCGAGAGAGGTGCTCCATTTCTTGGGTGTTCTGTCTGGGCAACTCTCACCCTGAAAGCCCCCAGAGGGCACCTTCTTGATGTCCAAGCCCCGTACGCCTCCAGGCGCCATGCCTTCAAACGTTCAGAGTCATAAGCCCACAGATCACGCTTGTGGCCACCTCCATGGAAGGCCTCGCCTCCCCAGGAGTCCATCTGGCTTGCAGCCACACTGCCTTCCCCAGCTGACGTCAGCATCCTCATGACTGAGAACATTTTTCAGGACTTCTTGTTTCTAACCTGGACTCCTAGGCTGCCCTCCTTGCTGATTTTCCTGGGAGGTGCCCTCCTTTCCAGGCTCCTGTGCTGAGCAGGGCCGGGCACACTGGGACATCGCTGGGTGATGGAGACCAGGTTCCCCACTTGCCCCGTGGGCCCTGGTTCCCTCTGATGATGCAATGTCAGATTCCCTGAGAGAAGCACTCAGCTGGAATCTGTCTTTACAGAGCAACTCCGCTTTCTCAAAACCACAGCTAAAGAAAAGGCCGTAGCAAGCAAGCGATGGAGAATCATTTCTTTTCTTTTACTTCTCTATTAAGTTTCTTTTTTTAATTCTCTCTCTCTTTTTTTTTTTTTTTTTTCAGTACGCGGGCCTCTCACTGTTGTGGCCTCTCCCGTTGCGGAGCACAGGCTCCGGACGTGCAGGCTCAGCGGCCATGGCTCACGGGCCCAGCCACTCCGCGGCACGTGGGATCTTCCCGGACCGGGGCACGAACCCGCGTCCCCTGCATCGGCAGGCGAACTCTCAACCACTGCGCCACCAGGGAAGCCCAATTCTCTGTATTTTTTATTGAAATATAGTTGATTTACAATGTTGTGCTAATTTCTGCTGTATAGCAAAGTGACTCACAGACATAGAGAACAGACTTGTGGTTGCCAAGAGAGAGGGGGATGACAAGGGATGGAGTGGGAGTTTGGGTTTGATAGATGCAAACTATTACATTCAGAGTGGATACACAACCCTGTATAGTTGTGTATAGAGAATAATTTCTTGATTAAAGGTGAGGGAGAGTAAAAGACAGCTCGAGGGGAGTGAGTACTAGACGGCGGGGGTGGGTGGCTGGTGGGTGTGTAATGTCACAAGACCCAGCAGCAGGGACGGGATAAAATCAGCACCCACGTCACAACACCCTGATGGCTCTGACTGCACTGTCAGCACAGCACTCGACTGGCCTGGGGTCCGAGGGGGAGCCATCGGTCACTTTAGGCCCTGTCTCCACAGCGGTGTCCACCTGCGTCCAGCACAGCGCCCGCATGCCAGGAATATCCCCTGTGCAGCCCCTGACCAGGGGCTGTGCTAGTATGTGGTTTGGGATGATGTATAAGACCATTCCACTCAAAGGCATTGATTTTAACTCCATCGAAGTGTTGGGACAAGAGGCCCAGCTCACGGTCGATCATTCTTGACGTCCTACAAATGCCTTCTGCACCAAATCTCTTTTTTTCAGGAAGTATATATGATTTCTTACGTTGGAGAGGAGGATATTTAGGACAACATTCTACTTGTAGAATGACTAACTGGCCGTGAGAATCAGCCGAGGACTTTAAGATGAACTCACACGTCATACATAAGAATAGCCTTCCCATTCCAAAAGTACCGATCATATGGAAATCTTAAATACTTTGGAATTTCAAGAAAGACCTTTCATTTTAAAGAATCATCCAATATATAGCCTCTTCCTCCAAAGTTTCCAGAGACACCGTTAGATTCAACTTCCAAACCTTAAAAGGGTTATGGGTTGTTCTCTGTTAATATTTTTTTTTTTTTTTAAAAATAGAAGGCACAAAGTTATAAAATTAAGTAGGAAATGCTTTCTAACAAAGAAAGTGCAGGGACATTTTTCCAGGCTATAAGTTTGGATATATTTTTCATCTGTTTTGGAACAATGTCTGAGAAATACCTTTTTGTATTATATGATATTTTGTAGGCAAATATTTTTTGTTTCTTTATTGGAATTGGATATGCTTGTCCGTGAAAAAAAAGATGTTCATATTGTGGGTAACACTCATGATGTGATCTTGCTGATGGGTATTTTGCACATGTAAGGATGACAAGGAACACTTGGGGAACAGCTGGAAACCCACGTAATGATGTTTCATCCCCTCTCACTGGCCCTCTCAGCTCTCACTGTCTCATCTTTACCATCTGTGGGATGAGCAGAGCTCTGTCACCTCTTCCCAGAAGGCAGGTGGGAATCAGCAAACCGTCTTACAGAGAGCCTTGAGTGTGCTACCTGCAAATTTTTGAAGCATAAATATAAATATATATTATCAATAAGTGTAATATTTAAAGGTAATAGTAGTAGTAGCAATAATAATAAAAGGAAAACACTTGTAATTCTCTCCTTTTATTTCTTTTCAGGTAATCTTAATAAAGTAAAATGTCGCTGAACAACCAATGTACCTAACCCTGGAAAAGTTCTTCAATATGTTCAAATAACACACTGTGCACCAAAAAAAAAAGGGGGGGAGGGGAGGTTAAATGTATAAAATAAACTGGAGAAATCAAATGAAAATGTTTTACTATGCTTTATGTCCAACCTTACATGCAAAGCTTTAATGCCATCCAGGATACTAGTGACCTTAAGTGACAAAATGTACTGTATCAAATCAATCGCTAGCAAAGAAAAGTCAGGCTAAAGCATCCTTCAGAGTTGAGAGGCAGGCACGTGATGCCGCTAGATAAAAGAGTTTGCACTCAGTGAAAACGAGGCAGGCAGAAGTAGCCTGGAAAACAGAGCTGCAGAAAGGAATCTTTGAAGGGTTAGGCACTATTTAATATTTATATTTAAAAGCAAATTAAGGACTGTGTAAAGGATGTTTGCATTAACAGATTGGATTTGCTTTAATTATTTGGTTATTTGTTGTTCCTATAGAGCATTTATTAATCAAATGAAAATAGAGCTTTTAATAGATTTCATTTCTTTGAAAAAATAGCTCACTAAATTATTAAATGAATCTTTCTCCCTTAACGATCAGCATTCCTTTGTGATTCTCCCCTCTCTCTGTCCTCTTCTGAGCCACCTTCCTTTGTGGGTTTCCTAGACATTTTCAAACTTCAAGAACCTAGCTATCATCTTCAAGTGATCTACTACTGATCACTTTCCACTTAATTTTATTTTAAATCCTTAATTTCGACCTTGCTGAAGCCCTAGGCCTCTTTGTCTGGTGGGTGCAGGCTGGCACTGAGAGATGCAGGGGGGGGCCTTTCAAACCCCAGACCCCAAAGCAGAGCCAGAATCCAGCACAGCATCTCAGCCTCCAAGTACCCCCCATTCTCAGTGACCCAGCTTCTGGACAATTCCGATCTTGGAGAACATAACTGCAGACCTCAGGCAACTAGAGAAAAAGCCAAAACCCCACCACAGCAGGTGGGCACTCCCAGCCCTGTCCCCGAATCGGGCTGAGTTTTCTCCTGAGTCAAATCCCTCCAGAACGCCCGCAGCTGCACCTTGGTCTTGTCTGCTCCCCCCTCACCAGGTTTCAGAGAAATGTTCTCTCCTCCCTAAAGATAACCAGTTGGGCCAGGGAGACCTCTGTGTCCCTCTCTCTGGGAACACACCTTGCACCACTGTCCCCACCATGAACAGCATGGCCTTGTGCACACGTCCCGCCCGCACCTGCTGGAAGAGGCCCCTCTCAGCATCGGATACCCTCCTCCTGGGGGCTCCTCAACCAGGCCCCACTGCTGGAGCGTCAGGTAGCTGACCAGGGCCCGAGCATCAGCATTCTGTGCCAGCCCCGGCCCTGGTGGTTGCCACACGCAGCCCCAGGGGAGACCCCTCTTCTGGGCTGCACCCTGCAGTGTAGGCTCCAAGCTAAGGGAGAGCAGCCAGTCTACCCATCCGCAGTGGGTCCCCTGGCCCACCTACAGGGCACTCAGCCCCTAAAGGATGAAAAACTTTAGGCGGGAATGACTGCCCGCTCCATGGCCTTCCTCCAGGTCAGGTTTTGATCCCCAGCCCTGATTAACTGGTTTTGTAGCTCAGACTTTCCTCTCTGACTTTCCAGGCCCATCACTAAGCTCCTGAATATGAAACTCCACTGGCCAAAAATAATGCCCAAGTAAGGCCAGCAGCCACCATCAACACCTGCCCTGCCCCTGCCCCATGGCCACCCTCAGCTACAGTCACGTGGGTAGCACACTTGAATTGTTGACCTTGTGCTTTAGATGTTTAAACATGATAATATATAGGTTTTTGAGGGCACTGGTAACATCTAATGTTTAGGGGACCGTGTTTTCAGAATAAAAATCTGTTCCTATGACTCAGTTAGTGCAGTGTGCTTATAAGGAGTAGAATATTGAAAATTGCATTGTGTCTGAGAATATCTGGGATAAACATGTAGTGAAATGCTGCCTGGTTTCCTGCTCCCCTGCCTAGCCCACATTGCTAGCTTTCCTGGTTCCGTTTCAGCCAGGACGCCCAGCCCTTGGTCCTGGGAAGCCATCGTCTTCCCCTGGTTGCCCCACGATGCCCAGACCCTCTCTCTCATTCTAGCCAGAGCACAAAGGACCCTTCAGATTGGCTTATTTATGCAGCAGGAAAACCAACAGGCACATTTTCAAAAAGAATTGCATGTCATTAATTCTTATTGACGTTGAAACTTTCCCTTTTTAGCAAAACAAAAACTGTTGGGTGAGCATCATACTCCATGTCAATAACAGGAAGGAAAATAAATGTTAAAACATGCTAAATAATTGCCCAACGGTACTTGTGCTAATGACCGTAAACTTCTACTATGCTAATTTTTCTCCGCACTTTTAATTACTGATCAATAATACTTTGCAGTTGACATTTAAAAATGCTGAACCACATGTAACAGCACAGACTGAGAGAAAAGCTACAATGTGGGACTGAATTTGCCCAATCAATAAACTTTGCCATTTAACAAATAGTAGCGTGTAAACAGTCACCAAGATTAGCAATCGTAAAGGACTGAGCCTGGAGGACTCAATTATTGTTGGATAACGCCAGGCTACACTTCCCCGATGGAGGCCCTCTGCTGGGAAAAGCAGGGCAGCCACTGTCACCGGCTCTGTGTCCAACCTCCTCAACCAGAGAGGAACCTGCTTGGAAAATGCAGGACTCGATGGTCTGAAAGGCAAAGACATTTCCATGCGTGCGCGTTCTCCTTACTTAAAAGGAATTCCTTTGTAAAAATCAAAGGGTCTGCCCAGTGTCTGTGATCGATTGGATCATAAAGGCACTGGATAAAGATCTGTGATTTTAAAACCATTCTCTTGTGAGGGTATCAATATTATATCCATCATTCATACGGAATTTAAGGGATAGAGGCAATGAAATGCCCATCCACCTTGGAGACCAAAGGAAAAGAAGCCTTAAACACCCATGCAGACCCCAGGAAAATCAATTTTGGTGGAGTACTGTGGTACAGCAGAAGCAATCTTCACTTTGATTATTATTCTCAGTAATAATAAATCTAGACCTTAAATGCCTCGAGCATGTGATTATGGGGATGCCATTACCTGCACTGGAGGTGGAAGTGATTTGTCTGGGCTGAGCTGGGCCTTTGCTGGCAGCTGGGCCATCGAGTGTGTTTGCAAAATGGCAGTGACCAGTGGGCCCTGGGGTCCTCTCCTTCACCTCAGCAACTTCCTAGGTAATATTTGTCAGGTAAAGGCTGAAAACGAAGTAAAAGGTGTCACCTCGCATCGTGGCCAGGGAGGGTCCATCGGCGTCTATATTCGGTTCATATTCTCCATGGAAAATTTCAGAAACGATGTCACCTTCCTGTTTTCATAACATCATCACCCACCAAGAGTGGCTCCCTGGATCTGTTTAACATGGGAGATTCGAATCTAGTTGTGTTTTTTTTTTTCCCAATTTATTTATTTATTTTTAGCTGCGTTGGGTCTTCGTTGCTGCACGGGCTTTCTCTAGTTCCAGCTAGAGGGGGCCACGCTTTGCTGCGGTGCACGGGCTTCTCATTGCGGTGGCCTCTCCCGTGGTGGAGCACGGGCTCTAGGCTCGCGGGCTCCAGTAGTTGTGGCTCGCGGGCTCAGTAGTTGTGGCTCGCGGGCCCTAGAGCGCAGTCTCAGTAGTTGTGGCACATGGGCTCAGTTGTTTCGTGGCATGCGGGATCCTCCCGGACCAGGGCTCGAACCCGTGTCCCCTGCATGGGCATGTGGACTCTCAACCACTGCGCCACCAGAGAAGTCCCTCGAATCTAGTTTTGATTAAGCAAAACTGCAGAAGCAGAAGAGCACACTCAGCCTCCATGTGCAGCCCTGACCTGTGATCTTGGGCATTCTGCCGGTCCTCTTCCCGGCATTGGAGCCACCAGGGCTCGCAGACTTTCTGATCTTTCAATGAGCATCTTCCTTTACAAGGATACGGGAAGACCTGGTGCTTGGTGGCCCCGACACGTTGCCTCTCCCCCACCCAGTTCTTCTGCACCCAGACTGTGCTCTAAATGTCTGTGGTTCCGCCCTCAACACGTGACTCCACCTCTCAGGAGTGCCCTGCCCCTCGCGTCCACCTCACCAAATCCTACCTGTCCCTCGGGGATAGATGTCAACCCGTTATTGGTTCCAAGTCTCCCTTCCTTGGCTCCCAAGCCTGGTGAGATGGCGGTGAGAGTTCAGCCCTCGGCGGCCCCAGAGCACAGTGGAGTGGACTCTGGGTGGGAGAGGAAGGATCAAGTGGGAGTGGGAGCTGCCCTGGGAGGTGCCCAGGCAGGGGCAGTTGTAACCTGAGAGATCCTCCCATCCGCAGGCTCCTCCCTCGGAGACAACCCTTCCCCTCCTTCTCCAAGCCTTGCTGCTCAGGTCAACCAGATGGCCCTGAGTCCCATCCACCCATCCATCCATCCATCTATCATCACCTGTGCTCCCTGGCTCAGTAAATGGTGTTGCCATCCTCTCCTTCTCGTGGGTGAGAAGTCTCAGGACCACCCTTGCTTCCGGTCTGTGCTCCTGCCACAATGTCCTCACATTCTCCCACTGAACCGCCCCAGCTTCATTGCCATCCCAAGCACCCCCTGCCCCTACCTTGCCCCTCCAAAATGCCTTCTTTAGCCGGTGCCAGAGTTTCCTGTAAAAGTCAAAATGGGTTCATGTTCCTTTCTGCCTCACAGACCTCTGCCAACTCCTGTTCTATAGAGAGAAGCTCACACCCCTTCCTAGGTGTCCTGGTCCCACCCCAGTCCCCCAGCAGGGCACTTTCCAGCCCCAGCACCCTTTCTGCCTGCAGCCAGTGGGCGGATATCTGCATGTCAGGCTCCATGGACACTCCACCTCCTGCAGGCAGGCAGCTCTCCTCATCTCTCATCTGCAAACATCTCCCGGGTCCCTGGGCTCTTGGTTTTTACCTCTATGGTAACACTGAATTTGTGGAAATGGTGATAATGGCTCAGCATCCTTTAAGCTGAAAAATGCATTTTCACGAAAGAGAGCTGATGTATAATTATCTGAATAAATCACTTGTCTCCCAGGAAATAAATAAATAAATCGGCAGCCCCCCGAGGGCGGGAGTCTGGTTTTTAATGTCGTCTTTCTTCACGGCACTGAGTCCTTCTGCTGTCTTGAGCCACTGTTGAATGTCCGGTCCTTGGATTTTCCAGGAGCCTCTGATGAGCATGGCCTCCTGCTGTGGATGCTGTGGCCCTGAACTCCTCTGGCTCATGCAGAGCACAGGGCCCTGGGCCAGGCGAGCTTGGTGATGTTAAAAGCCCTCCTCTATCTGGAAACACTGCCTGATGGATTTACCTGAGACCACCCCTGTCCTCCCAGGCAGCTGTCTGTTGCAGAGGAGCCACAGCCAGGGACAAGGCCAGGGTGCGGCTCCTCTGAGCCCACATTTGATTACAGGGCCCAGCAAGCAACTTGACTTAAGGTAGCAGGAGAGGGCTGTGCTCCCAATACCAGGGCAGCAAGCCAGAGGCTGGCACTGGGGTCAGGGTGAGGGGCTGAGTCCAGAATCATGGGGAGGTGGGGTCCAAGGGATGGAGGACAGGGTCCAGGAACTTTCTGCTTTATTCCCTCACCACCTGGAGCGCAGACTGCCATGCTGTGAACGAGGTATGGGCAGGTGTGGCCTGAGGGAAGAGCAGGCATGTTCTCCTGGTTCTCTTTTCAGAGATTTCCCCATCCCCACCACCAATCCTTGAAGCTAGCAATAGCATGATCAGTACTATTGTATTACTCTCCGTGCACTGAAATACATGGAGAGGAACAATCGCACCCCTCTTCCTCCCCAGGTAGGCTGTGTGTTGTGGGGAGCTGACTGTAGCCGGACCTGGAGTGAGGCATGTAGCAATGGGAGGTCGATGAACACCGCCCAATCTCCTGCCTCAGCACCTGGTTCATCAGAGCTCTGTGACTCCATTCAGGTGGATGAACCTGGAGAAAACATCTGCTCAGGGTGCAGCTATTCTCTAGAGAGCACAAAGCATGACCTGTCCTTACCACTATAAGAGAAGTGATTCTGGGGTGACAGCTACACGTGGAGGAGGGCAGCTCTAAGACAATTATAGCTAAACAGAGCCAGAAGCTTGATCAAACCATGCCTGAATTCCATCCCAACTTCTGAGCTTATCTATTGTGAGAGCCATCAAACTCCCCTCATTTAAGAAAAGTAAAATGAAATGTAGGATTGCAAAGGACAAAGGGATATTCAAAAGGTTTTGCTTTAATGTAAAAAAAGAAGCACAGTTCTATGTACATAACAGGGTCTAGTTAGTTGGTGTAAGCCAAAATGGTAGCATTAGAAAATTCTTGGCTGGACACAGGAAATTCCTAATATAAATTCCATGACCACCGGAGAAGCTTCCACAGCATATGAAAGTGCAAACAGAGTCGAGTCCCCTCTACAGAGCCTCAGGCTTCCCCGAGAGCATTAATTGGCACTGAAATGTCAGGGTCAGGGTTTCTGCAAAGGCCACAGAACCTCCATAGACTGGACTCTCCTTTCTCTTTCATTAGACAGCCCAGAAAGAATAGCAAGATTTCTCTAAAGAAATATCAGAAACTTTCCAGGCATCCAGCTTCGTAATTTCAAGCAATAGGAATTCATTAAGTATTTGATGAACTCATCATTTTGCATTAAATTTTTTTAAGTCAAAAATGCGTATGCCCACATTTTCAAACAACAGAAACATCCCTCAAGGCCCTGATATTCCAACTTGACTGAAACTCATAGTTGACTAGGTGTGGTTTGCTCAGTGTTTGCCGTTGGAAAGTCACTGCTGGAATCACTCAGCAGCAGTCACAGGGAACAAGTAAAAATGAACATTTATTTTTCCCCTTTCGCTTCACAGGTTGTTTAAAACTGACTCAAACAAGGTGGAATAATGATTCAAATTGCTGAAATGTAATTTTACACGGAAGCAATTTTTCAGTGGCCTGAAAGGGTACTGTGAGTTGGAACGTAAAAGGCAGTCCCTAAATGGTGCGGGACACTCCATACAGCCTGTCTTGCCCTTGATAGCTTGTGTAGTTTTTGTGACCATCTTTTCTTAGAATAAATAGAACATCCTAGTCACTAAAACATTCTGTAAATACTCTTACTGCTAAAACTGCTTTTCCAAAAAGAGATACTGATTTTTTTTTTTTTTTAGTGCAAAAGGATAACACAGTGGTGTCACATGGCAGAAAGACCTTAGACCTGGGGAGGTCGCCAGCAGCTGTCAGGGACACAGGCTGTAATGGTGACCCTTGGTCTGGTGTCCATGTTAAGTTTTCAAATAGTAAAGTTCGGCTCAATCATCTTTTTGTTTTCTTTCTCCTGCACATAAAGACTAAGGAGTAAAATGGTAAAATACTACGCAAATCTGAAACGGAAAAATGGAGACTCAGGAAATCCCTTAGACTAGCTGTTTGACCCTTAAATATTCTCTGCTGATGTCCAAGGTAGCATTTCACTGTCACCACACTGTGGAGAAAACGTGTGTCACTGTCGATTATCCACCGGCAAAGTGAGGTAATTTGCAATCTTTCTTTGGCTTGGCCATCACAACCAAATTAGCTTTTCTGGACAACAGTTGGGAAGTTGGCTGGCAATTGGGGTAAAAATGTATCAAAATAGTAAGCAAAGAACATGTCATTTAAATACCTGAAGAGGTTAAAAATTACTAAAATTACCTAACTTGTAACATACACTTACTCAAGAAAGTCTGACTGTCACAGACCTAGCAAAGGTTACTCTTTAAAATCATGTCTCCCAGGTGAAATTCATCTCGTTAAGAGCAGATACTTTAGAAGTTGGGCTGAGATGCAACTTCCTCTCACTGGTATGAAAATTAATGCTCATGCTTCAGATCACAATTTAATTTTCCTACAGTATCAGAAAGAAATTCATCCCTTTCCCCGAGTTCACAGCTTTGGTGATGGTCAGAGACAAAGGACAAAGAAGATCTGACAAGTGGGACTGATCACACATGCTATGCAGGAAGTGACTTTGCGTACATAGAGATTGTGGAGATAAACCTGTGTGTGTGTGTGTGTGTGTGTGTGTGAGTGTGTGTGTGTGTGTGTGAGTGTGTGGTATGTGTTAGTGAGTGTGAGTATACGTGCACGCGTGTGCTCTATAAGTGAAGTATGTTGTGTGTGTTTGCATGTGTGTGTGCATGCATTTGTGTGTGTTCACCTGTGTGTGCACGTGTGCATGTGCATGTATGTGTGTATAAGGATGCCACCATTGTGTGCAGTAGGCGTTTGGAGGGATCATTTCAGTCCTGTCAATTAACGTGCGTACTTTCTCACCGAGCTGTCCTATGACTTAGGGACAGTCCAAACACTGCTCAGGAATAAAAACATTCTCTATGTCATGCTTGCGCCATTGATCTGAAATTACTCGGTCAGTTCTGCATAATGATGTACCTATGTGATGATTATCAATTTAAGAAAATTCTATGACTGTATCACAAATGTAAATTAAGTAATTTAAACTATGTGAGCGCAACAGAGGGAGAGAGAGCAACTAATGAAATTCAAACTTCTAAACTTCAGACGGAGCACGGAAACGCAAACATTTTCTTAACATAGTAAGAGTTATAAATCAACAGCAGACAAAATTTTAAATCAAGAGACAATCATAATTTGAGGAAACACTAGGGTTACATTTAAAATTAGAATAGGAACAAGAATAAGAACACATTATTATTAAAGTTGATTTTGATGATTTAGGCCAATGAAATAAGAAATGAAACAGTAAACATACTTTAAGAAATGTTTTAAAAATAGATTTCTCTGGGTTTCTTCATAGTTGATTCAAATTGTATTTTGACAAAACATAAAAACAGACATAAAATGTCTATCCTTGTTTTGTAATGTAGTAATCCTACAACTGGGAGTTTTTCACGGAAATCAAGTTTAAAATTAAAGCAGTGTAAAGATACTTACACAGCCAAGAAGAAGTGTAGCTTTGTGAGAACAGGGGTAGAATCCCTGCCCATGCTGGGCAACCGCAGCGCCCCCTCCTGTGAGCAGGGTCACTCCCCTGCCAGCAGCCAACCCAAGGAGGGCTGTGGAGAAGTGGGCACCCTTGAAGAGCCCCACACGGGGCAGAAATGTCCAGCTGACAGCTGTGGCTTCCCGGGAGGAGGTGAGCAGTGGATGGGTCTGGGTGCGACTACAGTAGTCCACTGACCACAATCCAAGAGGTCACTGGCAGCTTGTTTCCCTGGGGCGGGGGAGAGATCTGAGTATCACACCCCCAGGAATGTCATAGTGCAAAATGGCAGGTGTGGTGGCTGAACAATGTCCCCCAAATATATCAAGTCTTCATCCTGGGAACCAGAGTGTTACCTGACTTTGCAGAAGGGGCTTTGCAGGTGCGGTTAAGTTAAGGATCGTGAGATTGTCCTGGTGTATCCAAGCGGCCTGAACACCATCACAGGTGTTCTCAGAAGGAGGCAGAGGGAGATTTGACCGAAGGGGAGGTGACGTGACCACAAATGCAGAGACTGGAGTGATGTAGCCACAAACCAAAGACTGCCGGCAGCCACCAGGAGCTGGAAAAGGCAAGGAATGAGTCCTCGCCTGGAGCTTCCAGTCCTGGGACACCTTGAATTAGCCCAAGACACTTTTCAGGCTTCTGGTCTCCAGAATTGCAAGAGAAGAAATTTCTGCCGTTGTAAAGCCGCAACATTTGTGGCGATCTGTTAGAGCATTGACGGGAAATGAATGCATCAGGAAAAACCCAAATCCATGATACGGAAACTTCATGGTCTTTGGTTTCAGGCCCATCGGATCCAAATCCTTGCTCTGCCTCTACCAGCCCATGTGACCCTGGACTTGTTTTGTTCATAATTTAAAAACCCAGTGTCTCTGCTTGTCAAAGGGAAGTCACATATGTACCTGGAAAGGTTTCTGGGGTGGGGGGGTAAGCGTGGTCTGAGTGAGGCTCCCAGCTTCTCTGTCAGTGAGGATGGTCGGTTGTTTCTCTGTGGCTGTAGAAGGATCCATGAGGCCCTCTCAGACTTTCCCTGTCATCCCTGGACGCCCGTCCTGGCCACCTCGTCCCTCAGAGTGCACATGCCATCCTCAGGTGAGCTGTCAGCCTGTGCACAGGTGGGAAGGTTGGGTCAGGGTGTGACCTTACACACAGGGTAAGATCACCGCCCAGAGTCATGAATGGAGAGGACAACTTCGGATATTTCATGCCAACTGTAGGTAAAACACAATGGGTATGTCTGTTGGTGGCACCAACATATCTCAGCTTTTGTTGGATTGACCTAAACCAAAGAGGACGTGGGCCAGAGGAACACTGCCTACCTGCCTCTTGTCCAGCCAGGTGCGTCTCGTTCCAACAGCAAAGCCACTGGGGCCACTCAGCCCTGAGACTCAGAGCCAGGAGCCAGTGAAAGCACAGTGACCCTGGAGGTCTGTACCCTCCCAGGGCGCGGGGGGGGGGGTCGTCCCTCTGGAGGACTGAGTGCCAGGCCCCCACAGAAAAGATGATCCCGGGCAGCAGGTAATTTCTAGGACTCCCTAAGAACCCACGGTTACGGGTTGAACCGTGTCCTCCGAAAAGGTCTCTTGGAGTCCTGACCCCCTAGGACCGCAGAATGTGACTGTTTGGAGACAGGGTCTTTCCAGAGTTAATCAAGTGCAAATGAGGTCATTAGGGCAGGCACTACTCCAGAACGATTCGTGTCCTCGTAAAAAGAAGAAAATGTGGGTGCAGGGGCAGACATGCACACGAGGAGCACACCAGGTGAAGACTGGAGTTACACTGTCACAGACCAGGGAATTCCCAGAACCCAGGACAGAGGCCTGGAAGAGCCCCTTCCCTTGCGCCTTCAGAGGGAGCGTGGTCCTGTGGCACCTGGACCTTGGACTTCTGGACTCTAGAACCCTGAGACAGTAAATCTTTATCGTTTAAGCCCACTTCGCCACCACCACCACGGGAAGTCTGGTACTTTGTTATGGCAGCCCTAGCTAACTAATATATCTACACGAGCAATGGAAATTTCTGGAGAAAACACAGACTATTAGGCTGCAGGTAAGGATCACGCCTGGAATTTGAGGAGATTTAAAGGAGTAGCAGCGGAGACTTCAAAGTGATTTCAAGCATCACAAAGCAGACTGGCCGACTGGGTTTACAGCACATGAAACCAGCCCATGGGGGCCAGTTAACAGTCTGTGCAGAGGGGACAGCCCCAGACAGACCTGAGGGTGGCCCCAGAACTGGGGACACAGGCTGGTGGAGCTGCGGCCTGCCCCCTCCCATCCAGGCCTCTCTCCTCTGCTAAGACACGGCCCACACAGCACGGCCAGTGAGAAACACATCAGCCAGGGCGGCCCTCGGCCTCTCCTCCGCAAGCAGCCTCTCCTTCCAAGATGGGGCAGGGGCCCTTTGCACCCCTGATATCAGACGTCACTGTCATACCCTCTCGTGTGACGGGTTTGACAACCAATTTATTAAGATGGGTCTGTATCCGATTCCTGAGCTGCTGTAACAAAGCGGCACAGACTGTATGGCCTAAGACGAACGAATTGCACTGTCTCACAGTTCTGGAGGCTGAAAGCCAAAATTCAAGGCGTAGGCAAGGCCGTGCCCCCTCTGGAACGTTCAGGGGAGGATGCTTCTGTGTCTCTTTCTGCTTCTGGTCCCGGCAACTATCCAATCATCCTTGGCTGGTACAGGCATCCCGCCTCTCTCCGCCTCGACCTTCCCATGGCATCTCCCTCCTACGGCCACTGTCTCCTAAGGACACCGGTCATGTGGGATTGACCCACCCAGCGGCCCCATCTTGACCTGACACCGTCTGCAGTCTGGATGTTTCTAGAGCTGTCGAGCAGGCCACACACGGTGCTTCCTTCGGAGCTGCTCTCAGTGAAATGGCATCATCACTGGAAAAGTCTGCACCCTGAAAAGAGCACCCACAATGTTCAAGCGGCAGTTAGAACTAAACACACTTTTAAATAATCACATTTAGTGAGTATTTTCAAAACTTAGGTGGAAAGCTTATGCTTGTAGCCAAAACCAGGATAAAAGTAGCCAAGCTACCAAGAAATGGGGCTCCGGGTGGCAGCTGTCTGGGGGCCGCCACTTCCCCTCTGACCCATCACCACCTTCGGGCACCAGCCCTGGTTTGCCTTCATGCCCAGCGGCCTGCACCTGAGTCACCATCAGAGGCAGCCCGTGCTTCCCAGAGCCAGCTCTGCTTGCAAATTGACGAGGACAGCCTCCCAGGACTGGAGTGATGGGGCATCAACGTCCCCACTCCCTCCCTTCTCCCTTACCCCATGGGCAACTCTGGAGGTCCCAGAGCTCCCAGGGCATCTCCCAGAGGCCCCCCCGCCATGGGACTTGCTGGACCCCACACACGGCTTGGCCTCTCCGTTTCCAAGTCCAGCCCCCCATCCCCCATCAGGTTGTCCTGGGGGCACTTTCTGGTCCAGGCCTCTCCATCCAGGCGCCAGCTTGGAGAGAGGCCAGGCTGAGACCCATGGGCGTTCCTTTGTGGCCCTGATGCTTGCAGAGGCTGTGCCAGGAGGTGGCCCAGTTGACGCTAAAATGCCCCCAGCAGGGGTGGGCCCCCACCTCTGTACGAACCACCGCATGACTGAATAGGCCCTGCTGACTGTGTGCAGAGTTCCAAAGTCCTGGGTTCTCCCATTCATGAGCACGTTGGTCTCCACCCTGAGGGTTGAGGGGTGACGATCTGGCCTTGTTCTCCCAGTGTCCACACGGAGAGCATCCAATGAGCGCTGGGGTGTGGACGACCTCAGCATCATCCACTCAAGGTGTGAACTCTGGGGACCAAACGTGGTATCGGGCAGAAGCCCCTGGGCTTTCCACCTCACCGCGGCCCAATGATGCCATTCCTGGAAGTGCATGAAATTTCACATTTCAAAATCAGATTACCCACAGAAAACAGTGTGCAAGATAGCCCCCTAAAATTTAAAACACTTTCTACATTCTTCCAGCCATGACCTTATCTAAACAAGTAAATAAATAAAAAATAAAAGGAAGGAACACATTACTCCATTAGTCATTGTATGAAATTAGCTTAAGGGGTAAATGTTGTAGTGAATTAGACTCCAAAACTAAATTCGAGATCACTTAAAATCAGCAAACCAAATAGAAATCAAATCAAATGTTCTTAGTAAGATCATTGCGTTTCAACCAGAGTGTGACCCGAATCACTTTTCTCCACTGCTGTCCAGGTACACTGTGCTGAGGACCTGCTGGAACTCAGTTGGCACGTTGCAGCCACAGCAAGTTATTCGGGGAACTCAGGGAAACTCAAGCATTCGCCCCTAGCCGCACGCCTTCATCCCATGGCTGGCGGCCCAGGGTTAAGGAGGCAGGACACGAACCCTCAGGGGGCCTGAGTGCCCCGGGGGCAGGCACGCACCGGCTGTACCGATGGTTTTCCCACCTGAATTATGGGTCGTTCGCTGTGGGTTGCCCCTTCCTCATTCGCCATTGCTAGACTCTACGTGAGACAGGTCCAAAAGCATTCTGCAAAGCTTAAAAGATGAGGTTTCAGTACGTTTTGCACTATGAACTTTTCACCTGCAAATGTGGACCAGTCCATTGAAACAAATCACTCCAACTAATGAACCTGATATTAAACTCGAATATGTGTTTTCCTGGAAAAACTTGGCCTCGCTCTGATTCTGTGGTTGCCCTCAGTGTCCTGTTAATGACCCCAACTAAGCAGGATAACTTCTAATAAACACCATGGAAAGGGGAAAATATGTTGTGGTTCAAGAAGTCTGAATAAATAATGAAGCCACAGAAGCATCTGTCAGGGCTGGGCAGGCGCATCCCACCTACCCCGCCAGAGAGGAAAGTAGAGCCGCAAGAAGGCTTACAATACACGTGAGTCATGGTCCAGGGAGACTGTCTAAACAATAATTTTCAAAGGTGTCTATTGATATATGTGTATGTTAAGCCTCATATTAAGATTTAGTTTTTGTGGAGCTTTATTTTTCTAACTGCCGTAAAGTTTCCTTAGATTGTCTTAACTGTAGTGCTAGTAGTTTTCAAAATGGTAAGTATTTCTTTATTACATTACAAAGAATTCCAAAACTTGTAATACAAAATGTATTTTGAAAAAGGAAAATGCTATAAAAAAATTTCTGCAGCCACAGCAAAATCAGCTTGCTTTGCCTTCAAACAAATGTGCCTGACCAGACATCCCGACCCAGCAGCCCAAGCTGGGCACCACTGGATGATTCATAAAGCACAATAACCGTGCCACCCCGTGAGACTGAACTGACAACCCCATCACCACTCACTGGCAGGGCTCCCAGCGCATCCCACCCCTATGACGAGCAGTGACTCCAGCCTGGGGAAAATTACACATCGGTCTAAATGTGATTCTCATTTCTTCAGGAGTATTTGTACAAAGCAAGGAGTAAATTAAGCACACAGAATGATTTCCCAGCATCTTTGAAAGCAATCCATCCCTCCGTTGGCATTCATGCGGCCGACAAGATTTTAGCTGCAAATCTGGGATGCTCTCCCTCCTCCATCGGCCAGTCTCATTCTTCTGCAGACCCAAAATCTCAACCTGTTTTAGAAAGTTAATTATTAAATACTCTCAGTGGTTGCTGAGTTGTATAATAGCCTAGACAGAGGCACAAGTACATTACGCTATCTGCGCCCATCTATCGCAGACTTAACTGCCTTTGATCTTATCTCCTAGTAGATACAGAACCGAAATAATCACCATTTAAATATATTAGGTTGTTTGACATAGGTACTACACACAAGGAAATCAATAATGATTATACAATCACCAGATACAATGTAAACTGCATACCGCAAAGTCTTTACCGAGCGAGATAACACCTCAGAAATCTCAAGGAGTGTCAATAGACATTAGTTCTCCAAAGTGGCCACTTGAACTTGTGTGAGCGGGTGTGTACTCCGGAGTCAGGCTACCCAGAGGTGTAGGACCCTAAAATAGATGAGGTTCAAAGAGGTTTAAGCATCACGTCTCAGGGGTGGCCAGGACTTGCTGAAAACTTAAGTCTCTTCAGATGCTGTTGCTGTTAAAGCTAGGAATAGCCCTTTGTGTTTTGCCCAATTTTAGACAAATACTAACAGCTAGAGAGGCCATTTGTAATTACAATTAAGTTCAAATGTCTGAAATACTTCTCACAACACAAGCTCAGGCATCTCACTGGATCTCTTAAAGCTGAGTTTTGATTTTCACACCCAGGGTGCCTCTCTCAGCCGAGCAGGGTGGATTGAGGTTGGAGGAGACAAGTCCATTCTGTATTATTTTGTCCAAGGCCCTGGAATCCTGACATTCTCATAAATGAATTTTCACCCCTGAGTCATTTGGGCAAGAAAATATTTTTCACTCAGGAAAATATCTTTAAGAGTTCCTGAAACCCAGAGACCTATCTTGGCATCTGAAAGTGGATCAATGTCAAGGATTCTTGGCCAATGTTGAAAAATTAAAAAAAAAAAGATTCGGCGAAATGTAAACAGTTATCAGCCTTCCAGACTGTCCTGGGGCAGGAGAGGAGCCACGATGATCAGTGTGTTCCGAGTCCTCGCACCCAGGCCCAGAAGTCCTTGCGCCAATTCTGGGGACACATGGGTCCCTCTGTGCTGTGCAGACGCTGGGCCATAAGGCCGGCCTTCCCAGACATCAGTCACAATGCAGCGCCCCCTCTGCTGAGAATCAAGAGGTTCATGAATAAAGTCACTTATTCTATTTACATCCACCAGTACTGAAAGCTTGGCATGCTGACATCCTGAGCAAATACTGTAGAATAAAGAGAAGAGTCCAGCAAAAAATAAAATGCTGGCATTCTCGTCCTCTTATGAAATTGAAAGCTCTTGGAAGGGACACAGCCATCACTTTATAACCCTTATCCGCTCCCCTCTCCAACCTAGCCGTCAAATTTACTGTTTAAGCTTTTCTTTGTAATCACACAATTATGCACTTCATCACCTGCCCCACCCCCATCATTCCATCTGATGGTTTTAAAGGGAAAGGAAATTACTTGTCTTCACAGCCAGCACTTGACACTTTTATGGGTCATTTGTAATGAAGCTATTCTTCGGCTTTAATGGAGACCTTGATTCCAACCAGTGTGAATAATTGTCACAAGGTGATTAATTAAATATTCACCACTCCCCTATAAAATTGATCAACATATTACATTACACTGCTCCAAAAGTTATTTTATTTCTTCATTCGACTTCAAATTCTATGCATTTAAACAAGCTTTAAACTGGAGCCACATAATTTACTACATATTAATTATACATACATAATGACTAAAGTAAGAAAAAGTGTTTTACACCTTTTTTTAACTCTGTAAAGTGTGCCCCCATGACTTACAACAATGAGTTCTGTCTTGGGAAGGAAATGCCTTGTGTTTGCTTCTCCTGCGTGGATGGAGTAGTCATCTCTGTCAGCAGATTTTACGTGCTACAAATATTAGCCTTATCTGAAATAAATTTCCAAGGCAAAAAGTAATATTACCAAATACAATTGGTATATAAAGTTTTGGCTTTTAAAATACCATCCCAGGACAAAACCCAGTAGCTAATTTCCCGATCCATCTCCAGAAACTCTTGAAGGCCACAGCAGGGTGGGGATAAGAGGCAGGTGGGGGACTCAGGCTGAGAACTCTGCTGTAATTAAGATAAAGCCTGGGCCTTCATTGCCACCATGAATCCCAGGGTTCAGTTCCCTCTGGTTATTTGGCCGTCTGAGTCAATAAGTGCAAAATTTTCCTAGAAAATCAGTCCCTCTTACTTCCACTCCCCCCACAGGGTCTGAGCCTCTCTTGTCACTGAGTATGGGGCAAATAGAGAAGGTCACATAAAAAAATTGAAACCCTTCATTTCAAAGGTTAAACTCAATGTCAGAGATGCTATGAGGCTAAGTAATCAAACCAGCTGTTATTATTAACAAGGAATAGATGGGATGAGGTGAATTATGTTAAAGTCTATGAAAATAAATAGAGGGAAAATCGTGAGAAATAAAAAGAATCCGATTTTCTATAGACGATGTTTTTGCACTTGACCGGGGAGTAATAGACATGAAATAGACTGATACAGGCACTCTGCAGACAGACGCTGACCCGTGCCTACACATCAGATGATGACAAAACAGGCAACACTTCACAGAAATATGTAGGCATCTGCCCAGTGCACAGAGGCACTGAGCCATCATCAACCAACAGAGTAGCTGAAGGCTTAGCAGATACATCGGATTTCTACTGCCGGCAGAAGCACCCCGGACAGGACACTCAGAGCAGCCCCGACCTCTGATCAAACACTTCACTGAATCCACGCACGGACATTCTAGAAGGCCTGGGAGGCGCCTCTTTGAACGCAGATTCCTGATTTCGTTGACGTAGGTAATCAACCACTTTTTCTCCCCCAGGCTATTAAAATGTCATTGAATGAACATAGCAGATAAAAAATAAATGATGAGCAAAAATAATAATAATAATATTTCAACTTGAACAAACTTGCTATTTGTAGCCTTGATGCTCTGGATCTGCTGTGGTCGAGATGATTGGGGCAGCAGCTACAAGGATGAATCCCACAAAGGGACTGAGTTTAATCATCCAATCCCAGACTGTATTGATTTTGGGACTGCTTGCAATGACTATATAAATAAGCCATTTCTTTGCAACTGTATCTACAGCCGGTCATGAACCCAAAACCTTCACAACCTGGTCCAAAGTGAATTATGCCCTGCAGAAATAAATTAATAAAACGAACACAGCCGGGCTCCTCCACCAACTTATTTTCACGTTTCAAGAGCTTAAAAATATTAAATCAATAATCATTTAGTCAT
The DNA here is from genome assembly GCF_005190385.1 of Monodon monoceros. Taxonomy (NCBI): domain Eukaryota; kingdom Metazoa; phylum Chordata; class Mammalia; order Artiodactyla; family Monodontidae; genus Monodon; species Monodon monoceros. The sequence goes on along the minus strand of NW_021703768.1, from coordinate 2,995,309 downwards.
AAGAGTAAATGAAGCGACATAACATCAAAGTATACCCTTTAGTCATTCAAGTCATCCTAGGTAATTTATCTCATCAAAAGGCAGTGGTAATAATCCTTCCCACTCGGAGACAAGCTGCCACACAGCTGCTGTATTATCCTAGAGTAAACAAGTTGGGAGAAAATATTAAAAATCAATATCTGTTTCCTTCTATCAGACCAGATGGCATCCATCATAAAGCTGCCCCTGTAGAGAGTTCTTGGAGCTCGGTGCCCAGAGTGAGGAAGACAACTGAATGAACAACAGAAAACGAAGCTCTACTCAATGGGGAATGACAGCTGGATTTCTTTAAAAATGCAGTATCTTACAATTGCAAAAATTTGCTGAAATTATAATTATGGGAAAAAAATCTATCATAGCCATGGGGCCCAGAAAGGAAGCAATTACCAGCACTGTAAAGTAAAAATGCAAACAGCAGCTTTCGACAGTTCGCACAAGTGAGCCCAGTTATTGATTGATTGATTTGGTCATTCATTCGTTCATTCACTCTTGCAGCCTGGTGGCTTCCAGTCGTGACATTCAGGCAACAGCCCCTCCAACTGTAGAATCTTTCACGTTGTCACATTGCTGTCACACGTCCCATTCTCTCCCAAGACACCTACCTGAAGTTTTGACAAGCTTTTTCTGATCACAAATGGCCCCGTAGGAAGAGCCGTGATGCTCAGTCCCCGAGAGGTCTGTTCCCTGGGAGCAGGGGAAGCTGTGTGACCCCGGGCCCCCCAGCGGTGTGCCTTTCCCCATGAGACTCTCAGACGTGGGCCCCCCCTGTGCATGGGAGCAGGAATCAGGCTGCTGCACCCCAGCTGTGGGGCAGGCTGCCAGACTTAGACAGGAAGCGTGCTGGAGAAAAGGCTGGACAAACCCTTCCAGAGAGCGGAAAATGCAAAACCTCTCAAGCACAATCACTTTTCAGGAATGGCCGACTCAAGCCTTTGCAATTTAGTTATAGTCGTCCTCACTCTGATAAAACATTTCTATCTCACATTGTCCGTTACAGACTGAATTGTGTTTTCCCAATTTCATATACTGAAACTCCAACCCCCCAGCACCTTGGAATGTCACTATTTGGAGATGGACCTTTATAAGCAGGTGAAGGTTAAGCGAGGTCAGAAGCATAAGCCTAACTCACTAGGTGTCCCAATAGGAAGAAAAGATACCAAGAAGGCCACCTGTGAGCCAAGGAAAGGGGCTTCACCGGAAGCCATTCCTGCTGGTACCTTGATCTGGGACCCTCAGCATCTAGAACTATGAAAGAATACAATTCTGTGCTTTAAGATGCCCTGTCTGTGATACTATGTTAGGGTGGCCCCAGCAAACTTATACATCATACCTACAATTACCTAGACTTTAAACTCAGTGCAATGGCTTCTTCAGTGCGATAGCTTTACACATAAGAAAGTTTCACAAAGAGGTTCTTTATATACTTGAATAAATAACCCCTTGAAGGGACCCCCAAATAAATCTCTTTGGGAGTAAATCCTACCTTATGTCAGTTTATGGGGCAATGCCCATATTTTATTCTACAATAATAGCATTCACTTCCTCTGTCCCAGTAGCTGAAATGACTCCAGACCCATTATTCTCATCTTTAAAGATGCACCCTGATTAAGGCTCCTATTCAAGTATGTCTGACAGGTACTCACAGCCTCCTGTATAGAGTCTAGACACCAGGTATTTATAAACAAGAACTAAAACAAGATCAGGCTGGGGGAAACCCTCATCATGGCTGATTTATTGGAAATTTATAATTAATTAGAAGTTCTATACCATTTTCGCACATATTTTCATTTAGGGATTCATAATTCATCACCTATGTGACATTATGAAATTGTTTTTTTAAAAACTCTAGATAAATGCCCTTACTTTTCCCTAGCAAATGTGATCTTAGGGTCTACTCCTTGCTGTAGCTTAACGAATGTTCCACGTGGGTCTTGACTCTCTAGTGGTGAGGTTACTACCATCCCAGGTAAAATGTTATTCCAGGGAGAGTAGTGGACATAGCACACAGAACATCCGGAACCATGTTGCCCATTGACATAGAGCAGAGAAAGCATGCAAGTTTCCCATCTGCTTCCACCTACTGGGTGTTCTCAGCTCCTACCTGCCTGCAGCTGCACAGCTAAGCCCTCATAGAAGCTGGTGGAGCAAATGCAGTAACCACTGGCTTGCATGATGTCATAAAATAAGAGAGGGATCCTTTATTATTCCAAAAACAACCCAAATTTGAAACAAATGACAAATCACATGCAGAGTCTGAAACAACGTGTCATATTAGAAACATTTATTACAAGGATAATGTGTCAGCTCATGTGATGTCCTCCCTAAAGCATTATCCCTCTTGATTCTCACTTGGAGAATCTCTTTCAGATTGGGCACTTATTTGTACTAAGGGGTGGGAGTAGAATAATATTTGCAAAATTATTCCATTCATTGCCTATAACTTTTCTTTCATAGAAATGAGTAGCTGAACTCTTGTTATCTGCTTGGTTCAGAACCAAATATAAATATTTGGATTGTGAAGAGTTGAAATGTCAATTCTTAGAAAAATCACATTTGTTCTCACATACATTATATAGAAAATTGTCAGATGGATTACAAATGAGACTCATTCAGAGAAAGTCACCCAAAGCCCACTGAATGCCATCCCAGATCCTGAGGCACAGCTACTCTTACCAAGATGGCTGGAAGGAGGACCCTACATCAGGAACGCCACCAAGTGCCATCATGTGAGGCTGAGACCATCAATCACAAGAGCCTTCCATGGCACCCCCCCACCCAAGCCAATAATGCTCAGTAGCTTTCTTTGAGGAACCATTTAATCATTAACACACTTCTCAATGGGTATTAAGAAAGTGAACTCTTTAAACCTCCATGGTTGCTAAGAGACTGATACTTAATGTTTGAAAATTTTCATCAATATCAGATATATTCTTTCCACTGTGGACAGGATCCTGAGACCTGCTAAGAGGATTAAACTATGAATTTTACAGAGAAAAATTATACAACTTCATAACTATTAGTCCCTCTTTTCTAGAAATGATTCTCTCCAAGTCTAATTGATTAATGAACTTTCAGCATACTTACCCTGGCTATTGACAATTATTTACCTGTATTTAGTGATTGAATATTTAGCAAGGAAAATATCTATGTGATAAATATCATTTTTCCATTTATGCTTTCCTTTCCTTTCCTGCTTAGGTTAGACTTAGCTATTTCCTTAGCCAGATTTGAAGATTTGAAAATTTGAATGAAATAGACAAATCACAAGAATAACAGCCATTTCTAAAACTGAGGCCAGAAGGAATAGCAAATATAAATAAACCTATATGTCTTTTCAAATTGATTCAGTGGTCAAGTACCAATCCCCTGCATCATCATCATCGTCATCACCAGGCTCAGACGGTACATCTGGTGGCGTTGGAGAAACCACATCTGAGTCTTATAATCCAGTATTTCCACTTAATCCTAAACTATAAGAGAAATTTGTGCATATATATTCTAATACACATACATATTATTTACGGTAGGATTACATCTTCTTCTCCCTAAGAAATTTAGTACATATTTTACACCAAATATGTATATATTTCATATACAAACATGGGCATGTTTTGTTGTTTGTTTGATTTTGGTCATTGATTTATATTGTATTAAAAATCTACCCAAAAGCCAAATGGAACTTCTGGAGGTAAGAAGTCAAAATCTGAAACAAAAAAGTCACTAATAGATTTAGCAGGTTAAACACTACTGGAAAGTATAATTTGGAGGGCAGAGGGAAAGTGGAGGAGACATCAAGCAAAGATGAAAAAGAAAAAAAGAACTACTAAAATAAGACATATGAAATGACCACATTAATTATTAATATTTGGTGTAACTTATAAAAGTATATAATCAAATAGGTGTATTTGAGACAGAATATTTGGAAAGAAACATTTCACAATAATTTTGAAACCAAAAAGTACATATGACTTTTGACCCAGAAATCCCACACCTAGAAACCTATCATGCAGAAATAAAAGTAAATAAGAATATATATGCAAGGATGTTTGTTGCAGGATCACTGCAAACAGCAAACAGCTAGAAACAACACAGATTCTGTTAATTAGGGAGATGAGTAAATAAATTCTGATATCTACTTTTATGGCATGGAATATAATGCAATCATCAAAAAGAATGAGATAGACCTACACACAGTAGAGGGAAAGCTTAGGGAACTTAAACATGTAGCAATGTAATATATTCAAAAAGAGGCAGAGACAGGGGGAAATGAGAATTAAAAAAAAAAAATAGCATCTCAATGAGCAAAGGAAAATATCAAACAATTTAAGTACCCCTAGAGTCCCTGAAAGAGAAGTTACAATTATATTGGAATAAATAATTATTGATATTTTTCCAAATTTATGAAAACTCTGAACACACAGATGGAAGAAACCCATCAAAGTTCAATCAGGATAAATACAAATAAAACTGCACAGGCAGCCAGGGATCAGGGGCTTGGTGCATATGATGCAGTAGTACAAAGATAACAATGTCTACAGACTTCTCTTTGGAATCAATGAAGCCAGAAGACAATGGAAAAATCTATAATTCTGTGTCGAGGGAATTCTCTTTCAAAAATAAAGCAAAATAAGTATTTTCCCAGGTAAATAAAAGCTGAAAGAATCGATGGACTAAAAGCAACATTAATTTAAAAAAACAAAAAAAATTCTTTATGCTGAAGTTAAATGATGCCAAATGGGAACTGGGATCTACAGAAAAAGAATAAAGAACTCCAGAAATGGTAAATGTATAGATAAATATTGAAATATTCTCAGCCTTGATTTTTTTAAGGATAATTGAGTATTTAAAGCAAAATGTAATAGTATATTATGAGCTTTATATCATATATATGAATAAAATATATAACATTGGGAAATGGAGCACAATCTTATAAGGGTCTTACATTATATATTAGAGGTATAATATTTAAAGGCAGATTGTATTGAATTAACACTGCATATTGTAAACTCAAGAAACCACCAGAGGTATATAATTAAAAAGATGTGTATCTAATGAGCCCATAATGTAGATAAAGTAGAAAAATAAAAGAAAAAATGTTCAATCTAGAAAAGCATTAAAAAGATAAAGGAAAGGAACAGATGGGACAAATAGTAATATGGTAGACTTAAGCCAAGTTATAACAATAGTTACATTGAATATAAGAGATCTTAGAACAGGAGTTAAAAGGCAGAGATTGTTACACTTGATAGAAAAACAAGACCCAACTATGTACTGTTTACAAGAAATAAACTTCAAATATAGAAACAGAGCTACATGAAAATAAAAGAATGGGAAATAGTATACAGCACAAACACTAATCATAAGAAAGCTGAAGTGACTATCCTGGTATCAGACACTGCAGACGTTAGGACTGGGAGTGTTACTGTGTATATAGAAAGACACTACATAATGATAAAACTGTCAATTAATCAAGAATATATAGCAATCCTAGATTCATATGCACCGAATAATGTGTTAAAATACATGAGACAAAAAACTGATAAAGTGAAGGAAAAATAGACAAATATAGTTGGTAATATTAACACTTCTTTCTCAGCACTTGATAGAACAAGCAGACAGAAAATCTTTAAGGACATAGAAGACAAGTAAACCAACTTCAATACTGACCTACTCTACCTTACAACAGCAGAATTTGTAACTTCTTGAGTGAACCTAAAATCTTCCCCCATAAAGACCAAATAATGAACCATGAGATAAGTTTCAATAACTTTAGGAGGGGTGAAATTATATATCATCTGACATGATATTAAATCAGCACAAACAATAAGAATAAACTTATGAAATTCCCAAATATTTAGAAATTAAACAAAATATGTTCAAATAACCCAGTGGGGTGGACCTTCAAGATGGCAGAGGAATAAGATGTAGAGATCACCTTCCTCCCCACAAATACATCAAAAATACATCTACACGTGGAACAACTCCTACAGAACACCTACTGAACGCTGACAGAAGACCTCAGACTTCCCAAAAGACAAGAAACTCCCCACGTACTGGGTAGGGTGAAAGAAAAAAGGAAAAACAGAGACAAAAGAATAGGGACAGGACCTGCACCTCTGGGAGGAAGCTGTGAAGGGGGAAAAGTTTCCACACACTAGGAAGCCCTTTCACTGGTGGAGACAGGGGTGGCGGGGGGGAAGCTTCAGAGCCACGGAGGACAGCACAGCAACAGGGATGCAGAGGGCAAAGTGTCTAGATGCCCACACAGAGGATCAGTGCCGACCAGCACTCACCAGCCCGAGAGGCTTGTCTGCTCACCCACCGGGGTAGGTGGGGGCTGGGAGCTGAGGCTCGGACTTCGGAGGTCAGATCCCAGGGAGAGCACTGGGGTTGGCTGTGTGAACACAGCCTGAAGGGGGCTAATGCACCACAGCTAGCCAGGAGGGAGTCCAGGAAAAAGTCTGGAACTGCCAAAGAGACAAGAGACCATTGTTTTGAGGTGCCCGAGGAGAGGAGATTCAGAGCACTGCCTAAACAAGATCCAGAGATGGGCGTGAGCTGCGGCTATCAGCATGGACACCAGAGATGGACATGAAATGCTAACGCTGCTGCTGCAGCCACCAAGAATCCTGGGTTCAAGCACAGGTCACTATCCACACCTTCCTTCCTGGGAGCCTGTGTAGCCCACCACTGCCAGGGTCCCGTGATCCAAGGACAATTCCCCGGGAGAGCACATGGTGCCTCAGGCTGTTGCAACTTCACCCCGGCCTCTGCTGCCTCAGGATCCCCCCACATTCCGTACCCCTCCCTCCCCCCAGCCTGAGTGAGCCAGAGCCCCCTCATCAGCGGCTCCTTTAACCCTGTCCTGTCTGGGTGGGAACAGATGCCCTCAGGCGACCTACATGCAGAGGCGGGGCCAAATCCAAAGCTGAACCCCAGGAGTTGCGCGAACAGAGAAGAGAAAGGGAAATCTCCCCCAGCAGCCTCAGGAGCAGTGGATTAAATCTCCACAGTCAACTTGATGTACCTGCACCTGGGGAATACCTGAACAGACAATGAATCATCCCAAAATTGAGGTGTTGGAATTTGGGAGCAACTGTAGACCTGGGGTTTGTTTTCTGCACTAATTTGTTTCTGGTTTTATGTTTATCTTAGTTTAATATTTAAAGCTTATTATCATTGGTAGATTTGTTTATTGATTTGGTTGCTCTCTTCCTTTTTTTAAATATATATATATATTTTTTTTTTTCCTTTTTCTCTTTTTGTGTGTTTGTGTATGTTTCTTTGTGTGATTTTGTCTGTATAATTTTGTTTTTACCATTTGTCCTAGGCTTCTGTCTGTCCTTTTTTTTTTCTTTTAGTATACTTTTTAGTGCTTGTTATCATTTGTGGATTTGTGTTTTGGTTTGGTTGCTCTCTTCTTTCTTTTTTTTATTACTTACTTATTTATTTATTTATTTAATTTATTTTTTTTGCGGTATGTGGGCCTCTCACTGTTGTGGCGTCTCCCACTACGGAGCACAGGCTCCAGACCTGCAGTCTCAGCGGCCATGACTCATGGGCCTAGCCACTCTGCGGCATGTGGGATCTTCCCGGACCGGGGCACAAACCCGTGTCCCCTGCATCGGCAGGCGGACTCTCAACCACTTTGTCACCAGGGAAGCCCTACTTTTTTATTTTTAATATATTTTTTAAAATTTTTTATTTTAATTATTTTATTTTTCTTCTTTTTTTTTTTATTTCTTCCCCCCCCCCCCCCCCCCCCGCATTTTCCTTTGAGCCGTGTGGCTGACAGGGTCTGGTTCTCCAGCTGGGTGTTAAGCCTGAGCCTTTGAGGTGGAAGAGCTGAGTTCAGGACATTGGTCCACCAGAGACCTCCCGGCCCCATGTAATATCAAACAGCAAAAGCTCTCCCAGAGATCTCCATCTCAATGATAAGACCCAGATCAACTCAATGACCAGCAACCTATAGTGCTGGACACCCTATGCAAAACAACTAGCAAGACAGGGACACAACCCCACCCATCAGCAGAGAGGCTTCCTAAAATCATAATAAGTTCACAGACACCCCAAAACACACCACCAGACATAGTCCTGTCCATGAGAGAGACAAGATTCAGCCTCATCCACCAGAACACAGGCACCAGTCCCCTCCACCAGGAAGCCTACATAACCCACTGAACCAACCTTAGCCACTGGGGCAGACAAGAAAAAAAACGGGAACTATGAACCTGCAGCCTGTGAAAAGGAGACCCCAAACACAGTAAGTTAAGCAAAATGAGAAGACAGAGAAATACACAGCAGATGAAGGAGCAAGGTAAAAACCCACCAGACGAAACAAATGCAGAGGAAATAGGAAGTCTACCTGAAAAAGAATTCAGAGTAAAAATAGTAAAGATGATCCAAAATCTTGGAAATAGAATGGAGAAAATAAAAGAAATGATTAACAAGCACCTAGAAGAACTAAGAGCAAACAAACAATGATGAATAACACAATAAATGAAATTAAAAATTCTCTAGAAGGAATCAATAGCAGAGTAACTGAAGCAGAAAAACAGATAAATGACCTGAAAGATAAAAGAGTGGAAATAGCTACTGCAGAGCAGAATAAGGAAAAAAGAATGAAAGGAATTGAGGACAGTCTCAGAGACTTATGAGACAACATTAGACACACCAACATTTGAATTATAGGGGTCCAAGAAGAAGAAGAGAAAAAAAAAAAAAGGGACTGAGAAAATATTTGAAGAGAATATAGTTGAAAATTTCCCTAATTGGGAAAAGAAATAGTCAATCAAGTCCAGAAAGCACAGAAGGTCCCATGCTGGATAAATCCAAGGAGAAACACGCCAGGACACATATTAATCAAACTATCAAGAATTAAATACAAAGAAAAATATTAAAAGCAGCAAGGGAAAAGTAACACATAACATACAAGGGAATCCCCATAAGGTTAACAGCTGATCTTTCAGCAGAAACTCTACAAGCCAGAAGGGAGTGGCAGGACATATTTAAAGGGATGAAAGGGAAAAACCTACAACCAAGATTACTCTACCCAGCAAGGATCTCATTCAGATTTGATGGAGAATTTAAAACCTTTACAGACAAGCAAAAGCTGACAGAATTCAGCACCACCAAACCAGCTTTACAACAATTGCTAAAGGAACTTCTCTAGGCAGGAAACACAAGAGAAGGAAAAGACCTATAATAACAAATCCAAAACAATTAAGAAAATGGTAAGAGGAACATGCATATTGATAACTACCTTAAATGTAAATGGATTAAATGCTCCAACCAAAAGACATAGACTGGCTGAATGGATACAAAGACAAGACCCTTACATATGCTGTCTACAAGAGACCCACTTCAGAACTAGGGACACATACAGACTGAAAGTGAGGGAATGGAAAAAGACATTCCATGCAAATGGAAATCAGAAGAAAGCTGGAGTAGCAATTCTCATATCAGACAAAAGAGACTTTAAAATAAAGACTATTATAAGAGACAAAGAAGGACACTACATAATGACCAAGGGATCAATCCAAGAAGATGATATAACAGTTGTAAATATTTATGCACCCAACATAGGAGCACCTCAATACATAAGGCAAATGCTAACAGCCATAAAAGGGGAAATTGACAGTAACACAGTAATAGTAGCAGATTTTAACACCCCACTTTCACCAATGGACAGATCATCCAAAATGAAAATAAATAAGGAAACACAAGCTTTAAATGACACATTAAACAAGATGGACTTAATTGATATTTATAGGACATTCCATCCCAAAACAAGAGTACACTTTCTTCACAAGTGCTCATGGAACATTCTCTAGGATATATCATGTCTTGGGTCACAAATCAAGCATTGGTAAATTTAAGAAAATTGAAATCATAACAGGTATCTTTTCCAACCACAGTGATATGAGACTAGATATCAATTACAGGGAAAAATCTGTAAAAAATACAAACACAGGGAGGCTAAACAATACACTACTAAATAACCAAGAGATCACTGAAGAAATCAAAGAAGAAATCAAAGAATACCTAGGAACAAATGACAATGCAAAGACAATGACACAAAACGTATGGGATGCAGCAAAAGCAGTTCTAAGAGGGAAGTTTATAGCAATTATTGCCACACCCATTCATGATTAAAAACTCTCAAAGAACTAAGGGAAGCAGAGAACATCCTCAAGCTAGTAAAGACCACCTACAGTTCATGTACAATTAACACCCCATTTAATGATGGAAGACTGCATGGTTTCCTCCCAAGACCAGGAACTGGGCAAGGATATCTGTCTGTTCCCACCACTTCCAGTCAACACTGTACTAAAGGTTCTGTCTAGTGGAATAAGACCAAAAAAAAAAGCAAAAATCATGCAAATTGCAAAAGAAGTAATAAAACGGTTTTTGTTTGTGGATAACATAATGTTGTGTGTAGTAAATCCTAAAAATATCCTTATAAAAGTTTCTAGCATTAAGAAATGAACTTAGCAAGGCCATATAATAAAAAGGAAATATACTATAATTAATTATAGTTTTCTATGCTATCAAAAGGCAGTTAGAAAATGAATTTTTTAAAAAAATATCCATTATCAATAGCATCAAAAACATTCTGTAGGAACAAAAATATCAAAATACTTGCAAATCTATATACTGAAAACTACAGAATATTACCGAGAAAAATTAAAGAAACCTAAATAAAGGGCAAGATATGTTATGTTCATTGATTGGCATTTTCAGTATTTTTACACTATGAAATGTCCTTCAATTAATGGATTACAATCCAAATCAAGATCCCAACAGGCTTATCAGTAGATAATAACAGGCTGGTTCTAAAACTTATATGAAAATGCAAAGGATGTGAAATAGCTAAGGCTATTTTAAAATAGGTTAGAGATGGTGGACTTAGTCTGATTCGAAAGTTTGCCACAGTAATAGTGCTATCTGCATTAAAATAGACATGTAGATCAGTGGAACAGAATAAATAACCTAGACATAAATGTGCACTTCAGTGGTCAATTGCTTTTCTACAAAGATGGTAAGGCAAGTTAATGGGAAAGGATAGTCTTTTTAATAAATCGTACTAGGACATGAGCATATCAATTAAAAAAAAATACCAAACACAAAAATGAATCACAGGCCTAAATATAAAAGTATAAAATCTCTTGATATAATAGAAAATCTTTGTGACATTGAGGCTGGCAGAGATTTCTTAGAATGTAACAGCATAAATTACATAAAATAAAAACTGATAAATTGAACTTGAACAGAATTAAAATTTTCTTGTCTTGAAAGATTTCCAAGAAAAGAAAAGGCATGAAAGAGACTGGAGAAAATATTCACAATACATATGTCAGACCAAGGTTTTACATCCAAAATATATAAAGAACTCCTGTAACTCAATAATAAGGATGCAAATAGCCAATTTTTTTAATGGTGGCAAATATTTCAACATACCATATCTAAACAAAAGATATGAGAATGATCAATAAGCATATGAAAAGATGTTTACCATCTTAAGTTATCAAATACATGCAAATTAAAATCATAAGAAGATATCAGCACAAATCCATTGGAATACTTAAAATTAAAAATCTTGTAGATAGAAGTGCTGGCATGGATTTAGAACAACTGTAACTCTCACCATTACTGGTGGAAACAATACACCCCTTGGGAAAGCAGTTGGAAGGGTCTTACAAAGTTGGACTTACTTACACTTACTATATGGCCCTTGCACTATATACCACTTGCACTCCTAGGTGTTTACCCAAGAGAAGAGAACACAGTCTACATAAAACTTGTGCATGAATGTTCATAGCAGTTTTATTCTTAACAGCCCACTAAATGAGTATATCTAAAATTATGCTCTGATAATGATGCTTCAATACACAATTAGAGAGAGGTTGGGGGGTAACTCAGAAAAGATGATCAATTCAACAAAATTAAGTTTACAAGGAAAGGATGAAAGGGAAAAATATGGTACCTAGGAAAGCGAAAGCCAAGCAAAAAATATGCAGAAAAGAAAAGCTAAGCACATCAGTACTTATAATAAATGTAAGTGAGCTGCATTCACATCATAAACAAGAGAATATTACAAATTGGGTAAGAAAAATACCATTATAAGTCAATTGAAGAGACACATCAAAACATGAAAGTTGAAAAGAATGGGAAGTATAAAGATATGCCAATCAAGTGGTAATAAGAAGCAAGCAACTGGAGCAATATTGATATGGAATAAATTAGAATTCAGAGTGAACACAACAAAATGGATGAAGTTGGATATTCATGTAATAAAGGAAATAATGCACTCAGAAAATGTCAGTCATAAACCTTGTTTGTACCCCAGAATATGGCTTAAAAACACACAAAGTAAATAAAGACAAGTGGAAAATTCTCAGTCATAGTAAGAGGCATTAACTTAAATTTCAGAAACTAACAGATTAAACAGAAAAAAAAATGCAGAAAAGTTGGACTCCATACTTAACGAGCTTGGTCTAAATTGCCTTTCAATATTGAAATTGAACAATGAGAGGTTACTCTTTCTTTTAAAATATTCATGAAACTGTCACAAAAATTGGGCAGTTATTACTGCACATAGAAATTTCAACACACTTTAAATAAATAAATCGTAGAGTAGACAGTCTCTTGATAGATATAAAAATTGGTGCTTTGAAAAGAAATAAGGCAGATGATGGTGTGGGAAGACACAGAGTTTACATCTCCCCACAACCAGGGCACCTGCAGTATGCTGGCGGGGGACATCGATGCCCAAAGAGATGGGAGGAACCCCCAAGTGACCCCGTAGGACTTGCGGTGACTGGGCGGGGAGGAGAATTGGAGGCCGGACAGGACTGGCATCCCTGAGGCAGCGGACCCTTGGGGGCTTGGATCGGGGAGGCGGCGGGGGGGAGGTGACATGCCCAGCGGATACCCTGCCCTATTGCCCAGGGAAGTCTGCCTGGCTCTCGGGCCAGGTCTTACACCTTCAGAGGCCCCCTCTGGGCTGCGTTGGTCCTGGGGGCATAGGAGGGAAGCTAGGGGACAACAGGCAGGCAGGAGGGGCTCTCCAGGACTGGAAGAGCAGGAGAAGTAGTGGAGGATGTTTGCCCCACCCACTCGAGCCCAGGAAACCTACTGAGCTCCCAGGGAGGTACCCTGCCCTCCAAACTGCCTCCAGGCTGTGTGGGTCCTGGGGGCATAGGACGGAGGCTGGGAGAGAGCAGAATAGGCAGGCAGAAGGGACCCTCCAGAACCGTAGGAGAAGGAGAAGAAGCCAGCTGGGCTCCCAGGTGGGGTCCCCCACCCTCTGAGATCAGAGGTGGGGGCACGCCTGGGCCTCTTCTGTTACATTGAGCGTAAGCCCCACTCTCCAACCCCCCAGGGCCTTTTCCAGCCCTGTGGGTCCTAAGCATTGGCCCTGCCCACCACCAAAACCCATCCCTGCTTAGGCCCCGCCCTCCACAGCCAAGGCCTTTTCCACCTTTTTTTTTTTCCTCCTCCTCTGTTTTACTATTGTGGTTCTGTTTTACCTTCCAGTTGTGGTTCTGTTTTACCTTCCAGTTGTTGTTTCATCTATATTTTTATTTTTATTTTCTTTCTAACATATCTGTTAGTTTCCTATTGTATTTTTCATTTTGTTATTGTTCTCTTTTTTTTTTTCTTTGCCAGCCCTCTCAGCTTGTGGGATCTTGGTTTACAAGCCAGGGGTCGGGCTGTAGCTCCTGTGATGGGAGCTCTGAATCTGAACCACTGGACTAACAGAGAACCTCAGACCCCAGGGAATATTCATTTGAGTGAGGTCTCCCAGGGGTCCTCATATCAGCACCAAGACTCAGCTCTACCTAACAGCCTACAAACTCCAGTGTTGGAAGCCTCAGGCCAAACAACCAGTAAGACAGGAACACAATCCCACTCATCAAAAAAAAAAAAAAAAAAAAAAAAGAAGGCAAAAAAATATGTCACATGAAGGAACAAGGCGAAAAGCTACAAGACCAAATAAATGAAGAGGAAATAGGCAAACTACCTGAAAAAGAATTCAGAGTAATGATAGTAAAGATGATCCAGAATCTCGGAAATAGAATGGAGGCACAGATTGAGAAAATACAAGAAATGTTTAACAAAGATCTAGAAGAACTATAGGACAAACAAACAGAGATGAACAACACAATAATTGAAATGAAAAATGCACTAGAAGGAATCAATAACAGAATAACTGAGGCAGAAGAACAAATAAGTGAGTTGGAAAACAAAATGGTGGAAATAACTGCTGAGGAGCAGAATAAAGAAAAAACAATGAAAATAATTGAAGACAATCTCAGACACATCTGGGACAACAATAAGAGACCAACATTCAAATTTTAAGGGTCCTAGAAGAAGAAAAGAAAAAGAAAGGGTCTAAGAAAATATTTGAAGAGATTATAGTGGAAAATTTCCCTAACATGGGAAAGGAAATAGTCACCCAAGTCCAGGAAGCACAGAGAGTTCCATACAGGATAAACTCTAGGAGAAACACATCAAAACACATATTAATCAAACTAACAAAAAATAAATTCAAAGAAAATATATTAAAAGCAGCAAGGGAAAAACAGAAACTAACATACAAGGGAATCCCCATAAGGTTATCAGCTGATTTTTCAGCAGAAACTCTGCAGGCCAGAAGGGAGTAGCAGGATATAATTAAAGTGATGAAAGAGAAAAACCTACAACCAAGTTTACTCTACCCAGCAAGGATCTCATTCAGGTTCGATGGAGAAATCAAAAGCTTTTCAGACAAGCAAAAGCTAAGAGAGTTCAGCACCACCAAACCAACTTTCCAACAAATGCTAAGGAAACTTTTCTAGGCGGGAAACACAAGAGAAGAAAAAGACCCACAAAAACAAACCCAAAACAATTAAGAAAATGGTAAGAGGAACATACATATCAATAATAGCCTTAAATGTAAATGGATTAACTGCCCCAACCAAAATACACAGACTGGCTGAATGGACACAAAAACAAACCCATATATATGTTGTCTACAAGAGACCCACTTCAGACCTAGGGGCACATGCAGACTGAAAGTGAAGGGATGGAAAAAGATATTCCATGCAAATGGAAATCAAAAGTAAACTGGCGTAGCAATACTCATATCTGTTAAAATAGACTTTAAAATAAAGACTGTTACAAGAGATAAGGATGGACACTACATAATGACCAAGAGATCAATCCAAGAAGAAGATATAACGATTATAAATGTTAATGCATCCAACATAGGAGCACCCTAATACATAAGACAAATGCCAACAAACATGAAAGGGGAAATCGACAGTAACACAATAATAGTAGAAGACTTTAACACCCCACTTACACCAATGACAGATCATCCAAACAGAAAGTAAATAAGGAAACACAAGCTTTAAATGACACAAGAGACCAGATAGATTTAATTGATGTTTATGGAACATTCCACCCAAAAGTGGAAGAATACACTTTCTTCTCAAGTGCACATGGAATATTATCCAGGATAGATCACATCTTGGGTCACAAATCAAGACTCAGAAAATTTAAGAAAGTTGAAATCATATCAAGCATTTTTTTCCGATCACAACACTATGAGATTGGAAATCAATTACAGGAAAAAAAATTGTGGAAAAAAAAACAGTGAAAAAAAATACATGAGGCTAAACAGTGTACTACTAAATAACCAAGAGATCACTGAAAAAATCAAAGAAGGAATTTAAAAATACATAGAAACAAATGACAATGAAAACACAATGACCCAAAACCTATGGGACGCAGCAAAAGCAGTTCTAAGAAGGAAGTTTATAGCAATTCAATTTCACCTCAAGAAACAAGAAAAATCTCAAATAAACAATCTAACCCCACACCTAAAGCAACTAGAGAAAGAAGAACAAAGAAAACCCAAAGTCAGTAGAAGGAAAGGAGTCATAAAATCAGAGCAGAAATAAATGAAACAGAAATGAAGAAAACAATAGCAAAGATCAATAAAACTAAAAGCTGGTTCTTTGAGAAAATAAACAAAATTGATAAACTCTTAGCCAGACTCATCAAGAAAAAAAAGGGAGAGGACACAAATCAATAAAATTAGAAATGAAAAAGGAGAAATCACAACTGATACTGCAGAAATACAAAGGATTATAAGAGACTCCTAAAAACAAGTATATACCAATAAAATGGATAACCACGAAGAAATGGACAAATTCTTGGAAAGGTAAAATTTTCAAGACTGAACCAGGAAGAATTAGAAAATATAAACAGACCTATCACAAGGAATGAAATTGAACCTGTAATTTAAAATCTTCCAACAAACAAAAGTCCAGGAGCAGATGGTTTCACAGGTGAATTCTGTCAAACATTTAGAGAAGAGTTAAAACCAATCCTTCTCAAACTCTTCAAAAACTTGCATAGGGAGGAACACTCTCAAATTCATTCTACAAAGCCACCATCACCCTGATACCAAAACCAGAAAAAGATATCACAAAAAAAGAAAATTATAGACAATATCATTGATATGCATAGATGCAAAAATCCTGAACAAAATACTAGCAAACAGAATCCAACAATATATTTAAAGGATCATACACATGATCAAGTGGAATTTATCCCAGGGATATAAGGATTCTTCAACATAGGCAAATCAATCAATGTGATACACCATATTAACAAATTAATGAATAAAATATATATGATCATCTCAATAGATGCAGAAAAAGCTTTTGACAAAATTCAACTCTCATTTATGGTAAAAACTCTCTAGAAAATGGGCACAGAGCTAACCTACCTCAACATAATAAAGGCCATATCTGACAAACCCACAGCAAACATCATACTCAATGATGAAAAACTGAAAGCATTTCCACTAAGATCAGGAACAAGACAAGGATGTCCACTCTTGCCACTCTTATTCAACATAGTTTTGGAAGTCCTAGCCACAGCAATCAGAGAAGAAAAAGAAATAAAGGGAATCCAAATTGGAAAAGAAGAAGTAAAACTGTCACTGTTTTCAGATGACATGATACTATACATAGAGAATCCTAAAGATGCCACCAGAAAACTACTAGAGCTAATCAATGAATTTGGTAAAGTTGCAAAATTAATGCACAGAAATCTCTGGCATTCCTATACCCGAACAATCAAAAACCAGAAAGAGAAATTAAGGAAACAATCCCATTTACCATCTCAACAAAAAGAATAAAATACTTAGGAATAAACCTACCTAAGGAGGGGAAAGACTTGTACTCAGAAAACTATAAAACACTGATGAAAGAAGTCAAAGATGACATAAACAGATGGAAAAATATACCATGTTCTTGGATTGGAAGAATCAATATTGTGAAACTGACTATACTATCCAAAGCAATCTACAGATTCAACACAATCCCTATCAAACTACCAATGGCATTTTTCACAGAACTAGAACAAAAATTTTCATAATTCGTATGGAGACAAAAAAGACTCCAAATAGCCAAAGCAATCTTGAGACAGAAAAATGGAGCTGGAGCAATCAGGCTCACTGATTTCAGACTATACTACAAAGCTACAGTAATCAAGACAGTATGGTACTGGCACAAAAACAGAAATATAGATCAATGGAACAGGATAAAAAGCCCAGAGATAAACCCATGCACATATGGTCACCTTATCTTTGATAAAGGAGGCAAGAATATACAATGGAGAAAAGACAGCCTCTTCAATAAGTGATGCTGGGAAAACTGGACAGCTACATGTAAAAGAATGAAATTAGAACACTTCCTAACAACATACACAAAAATAAACTCAAAATGGATTATAAAGATATAAAGATCTATATTTAGATCTATATAAAGATCTAAATGTAAGGCCAGACACTATCAAACTCTTAGAGGAACACATGGGAAAAAAACTCTTTGACATAAACCACAGCAAGATCTTTTTTGACCCACCTCCTAGAGTAATGGAAATTAAAACAAAAATAAACAAATGGGACCTAATTAAACTTGAAATCTTTTGCACAGCAAATGAAACCATAAACAAGATGAAAAGACAATCCTCAGAATGGGGGAAAATATTTGCAAATGAAACAATAGACAAAGTATTAATCTCCAAAATATACAAACAGCTCATGGAGCTCAATATCAAAAACCCCAAAAATCCAATTAAAAAATGGGCAGAAGACCTAAGTAGACTTCACCAAAGAAGACAAACAGATGGCAAAGAGACACATGAAAAAATGCTCAACATCACTAATTATTAGAGAAATGCAAATCAAAACTTCAATGAGGTATCACCTAACACCAGTCAGAATGGCCATTATCAAAACAAAATCTAGAAACAATAAATGCTGGAGAGGGTGTGGAGAAAAGGGAACCCTCTTGCACTGTTGGTGGGAATGTGAATTGGTACAGCCACTATGGAGAACAATATGGAGGTTCCTTAAAAAACTACAAATAGAGTTACCATATGACCCAGCAATCCCATGACTGGGCATATACCCTGAGAAAACCATAATTCAAAAAGAGTCATGTAGCACAATGTTCATTGCAGCTCTATTTACAATAGCCAGGACATGGAAGCAACCTAAGTGTCCATCGACAGATGAATGGATAAAGAAGTTGTGGTACATATATACAATGGAATATTACTCAGCCATAAAAAGAAACAAAATTGAGTTATTAGTAGTGAGGTAGATGGACCTAGAGTCTGTCATACAGAGTGAAGTAAGTCAAAAAGGGAAAAACAAATACGATATGCTAATGCATATGTATGGAATCTTAAAAAAAAAACTTGTATTAATGAACCTAGTGGCAGGGCAGGAATAAAGACGTAGACATAGAGAATGGACTTGACACAGTGGAGGGGGGGAAGTTTGGGTGAAGTGAGAGTAGCATCGACATATATACACTACCTAATGAAAATAACTAGTGGGAAGCAGTCGCATAACATAGGGAGATCAGCTCAGTGCTCTACAAGGGCCTAGAGGGGTGAGATAGGGAGGGTGGGAGGGAGACGCAAGAGGGAGGGGATACGGGGACATATGTATGCATATGGCTGATTCACTTCGTTATACAACTGAAACTAACACAGTATTGTAAAGCAATTATACTCCAATAAAGATCTATTAAAAAAAAAAGAAGAAAGACGATCCCAACTACATAAATTTGAATAGGAAAAGTGGGAAGGCACAACGATCAAAAGTCAAGGTGGAAGAGGGTAAATAAAACTTTACAGAAACACATTTTAACATCTAGACAAATTATTGTGGAAACATAAATAGCCAACATTGTCTCAAGAATAAGTAAAAAATCTAAAACAATGGAATATTTTGCAGTCAATAAATAGCAAGGAATTTGATGATATAAAAAGTTCTTAAAGATACTGTTATTAAAAGAAGAAATTACAGATTACACACAGCATGTTCTATAGAACCTATTATATTATCTATTGTGTATACCCCTATTGTTTCACGGTTTTGTGGTTCAGAAATCTGAGAGTGACTCTAAGTCTCTGGTGTGGTTGTGATGCTTCTGATGGCTGAGGCTGTCGCCATCTCAGTGTTCTACTGGGATGGAGGACCCCCTTCCAACTCAAAAACATGTCTACTGGCTGCCCTTGGCCCCTCACGATGCAAGCCTACTCACAGGTTGCTTCACTTGGAGCTGGTTTTCCCCTAGAATGTATGATCTGAGTAGCACAAGAGAAAGGGCACCCAAAATGGAAGCAGCAATCTTGTAACCCTAATCTCAGAATGAAGAGTCCATCATTTATGCCATATTCTGCTCATTAATCACAAGTTAGTGAAGTCCTCACTCATATCCTATATATATACACACACATATATACCTGATACGTCAGTAGATTCATGTACGTGTATAGAAGTGCTAAGAGAAAGCTCCGGACTGTACACGCTGACCCTGGGGAGGGGAAATGAGATTGAGGTAGTGGTCTGAGGTGAGTCTAATGGGGGACCCCCAAAGATCTGCCTATGTTCTAACCCTAGAACATAGAAATGAGACCTCATTTGGGAAAAGGGTCTTTGAAGATGTAATCCTGAGATGAGGTTATCCTGGACTACCCAATAGGGGCCTAAATACAAAGACAACTCCCCTTATTTCACGGTAGCGGAGACGATGGGGGAAAGGCCCTGTGAAGGTAGGGGCAGATATTAGAGCCTGTCGGCCACAAGCCCAGGACCGCCCAGGGTTGCCAGCACCACCAGACGCTGGGCAGAGAGGGACGAAGCGGATCCTCCCCTGGAGCCTCCAGAGGCGCCAACCTTGCCCACAGCTGGATCTGGGACGTGTAGCCTCCAGACTGTGAGAGACTACGCTGCTCTTGCGCTAAAAGCCGCCCAGGTGGTGGTATTTACAGCAGACACAGGCTGCTTAACTTTATCAATTATCTTAAAATTGGTAATAGAAAGAATGTATTCATTAGAATGTGTGTAATAAAATACCAAGCTCTACTCGCTTTTGTTCGGGCTTGGTTCATCTGTGAGAGACAGGAAACCAAAGCATCGGTGGCTGAAGGGAGGCCGGTATATGGCTCAGTCCAGGCCCAGTGGGTGTGGGAGCCTAAGGGGGCCTTTCCATGCACTTTCACCCTTGGACACTGTGTCCCCCCAGCTGCAGTGCTGAGTGTCTGGGTCGTGCTCCTGCCGGAAGAAGGGAAACAAGGCGGGGCTGTGCTCTCCATCTGCAGGGGTTGCTGAGGTGGCCGCATCCCTTCTGTTCACACTCTAGAGCCAACCCCAAGTCACATGACCATGCCTAGTTGCAGGAATTCTGGGAAATGTAGTCTTTGCTCCAGGTGACCACGTGCTCAGCTAGAAACCAAGGTTCTGTTATTATAAAACAGCATATCTAGGGTGGGGGTGATTTGTGTGCTGTAGAGTACTAAGGTATATAGTTTCCCAGTCATTATGACGAATCAAAATGGCCCCCTGTGAACACCAGTGCTCTATAAGAAGCAGGGAGTTGCTAGTAAGAGGTGCACAGAAGTTTTTGCTACATCAGCCCAAAACACTCCATCACTGATATGATTCAAATAATGCGTAAGTATTCATGACCACTCACTAAGCCGATATCATTCAGCTTTCCATGGCTTTATTAGCTCACGTATGTGTAGATCACACTTGCTTTATCATACACAAAATCTAACAAATTACAGTGGCTACCTTCCTATTTTACTTCATATATTTCTGCTTTGTCTTTTTTAGAATCTACTTAATATTCCATTATGAGACTGTATCATAATATATTTGACTGAGGACCTATTTTCTATCTTCTCTGTTTTTTAGTTATAAAATGCTACATACTTGAGGTAAAAAAATAAAATAAAATACCTAAAAGCTTAATCAATGTATATTTGTGCCCCAAATCTATATTCCTGTTTCCCCTCTACCTTGATGAATACATTCTCACATTCACTCAGCAGATAGCTCGAGCTTTTTCTTGCTAACGTTGTTTAATCCCAAGTAGACTATTTGGGGGTCATTTTGTTGTTAATTTATATTGTTGTTGCCTGGATATTTTTTATTTGGGGAATTATGAAATAATTGTGCAGCCTAAACCTGCATTTTTAATAGATTTTCTATGAATTTTATCAACATATTTATTTTTCTTTGTTGAAAATGTATATCTATACAACATGTACACAGATAATATACAAATATACATATACATTATATATCCAAAATTTCAATTAAAATATGTATATATTTGGTCACATAAAAGGCACTAGTTGACAGCTGGTTCAAGAATTCCTCTTAGAGAGAAAACTATTTTTGTCGGCACAAAAACTTAAGAAACTTAAGATTGACAGTAGGCTGTTGGCAGAAGCCGACTTATAAAAACAGTGGCCCCACTGCCCTTCCTAAGAACGAGGGGGCATCCCTCAGCGTTTCCTCCTGATGGGGAAGCAGGCCCGGGAGGGAGGGATAGCAGGCGTGAGGAAGCCGCCCTCTGGGGACGAAAGTGGGGGGCAATGGAAGGTCCAGCTCTAAGTCTCAAGTTGCCTTTATCTTGAAGCAGACTCTCCCCCTCGTCTTCCCACCCCTCCCCGCTTCAATAAAGACCGGAGGGTCCTGCTGGAGGCAGGAGCCGGTCCCCTGCGTGGGTCTGGGCAGGCGGGGGAGCTCTGGGCTGGATGAACCTTGAGGCCAGCATCCCGGGAGCGCAGATGCAGAGCTGGACCGGCCTC
This sequence comes from Monodon monoceros, assembly GCF_005190385.1. Lineage (NCBI taxonomy): Eukaryota > Metazoa > Chordata > Mammalia > Artiodactyla > Monodontidae > Monodon > Monodon monoceros. The sequence continues at coordinate 2,973,091 of NW_021703768.1, read as the reverse complement.
TGCGGGGGATGCATTTCGGGGCGTGAGGTGGCGCCGGCCTTGAAACCAGTTTGTCCCTTGGCGTGGCCAAGGCTTCCCGCAGGTGGTGGAGAGTCTGATGTGGAAACTGGTCGAACCACTTGTGTTCCAGAGGGCCTCTCACTTGCACGGGGGTGTGTGGGACCGCAGGGCACGTTCCCGTAGCGGAAGAGGCAGCAGGCTCCGCGGGGGGCAAAGGGGGGCCTGGGCTGGAGCATCACGGGAGAAGGCCCCCCGAAACACAAACTAGAGTGTGCCCCGAATTTAGACGGTGCCATCGGCGGGCGTTCCAGAAAGGAGGGCTGCACCCCTGCCAGCTGGGCCTCAGCCTGGGGACGGGGGCTGGAAGAGGGAAAGGCAGGAAATGGTCCTCAGCCCGAGGGGAGCACTAGCGAGGTGAGATTTTAGCTGGGGTGGCCATCGGGTGGTACAGGGACCCTGGAAACCGAAGGTGGAGGACAGGCTCAGCAGAGATATGGGGAAAGAGTAGGGTGGGAAAGCGCTGACCTTGCGCCCCTGCTCTGCCGAGCCCGCCGCCCGTGGGGCTCCCCTGCCCCTCCCCCAGCGAATCAGGGCTGCTTTGTTCTCAGTGTGAATGTCTTGTCCCCCAGACGCCACCCGAGTCTACCTGCCTGGGGGCAGCAGCCCTCCGTCCCTTCAGAGTGCAGTCCTACGTGCTCTCTGCTATTGATCTGAATCCCTCCTGGAGTCTGTGGCTCTTACACATGTAGGTGGCTGGATAGTGCTACCCCGACCCCCCCAGAAAAGATTCAAATGTGACCTTCTTTAGAAATAGGGTCTTTGCAGATGTGATTGAGGTAAGCATCGGCCCAGGTTGGAAGGGCCTAAGTCCAAGATGGATGTCCTTCTAAGAAGGGGAGACAGAGTGGCAGGCCGCCGAACACTGAGGCAGAGCTTGGCGTGAGGCCACTGGGAGCCCCGAGACAGAGGCTGGGTCACCAGATGCTGAAAGAGGCCTCAGGAGGGAGCTCGGCCCTGGGACAGCTTGATATCAGAGGTCTGGCCTCCAGAGCTATGAGGGAATACATTCCTGCTGTTTTAAGTCACCCCTTCGGGGGTCATTTTTTACATCAGCCACAGGAAACAAATACAACTGGAATTCCGTTCTGTTCCCTATGAGACTGGAAGTCTGTGCCCACATTCCCTGGATATGCCCACCTCCCCACACTTTCGGGAAGCTCTCTTTTGCTTCCCTCACGTTTCTGCTTAACGGTTTCCTTGTCAACGTGACCTCTCATGGCTTCTGACAAAATAGCCCCCTGCTCGTTTGCCCTGTTGTCCTCTTCTCCCCAGCACTTCCCACTATCTAAGAAAACAGATGGATTCGGTGGATTCTCCTGGCAAAGTTGTCTCAGGTACGTGTCTTCTCAACAGCAGACACCTCCTGGGGCCTGGGCCCAGCCTGGCCCCGCAGACCCCTGTACCTGGTTCCTCTCTAACCTGTTGTTTACCAGGTCTGCACCTGTCCTGCCATGAGAACTGATGGGACTTGACCACAGAGACAAGCCCCAGCTTGGTGCGCATGGGATTCAGGGATGCCTTACACATGGATGTCTGTACATCTGCCAGCAAAAACCTACAGGAGATCCATCAGGTAGAGACCCCAGTCCTCATTCTACCCTTAGAGCACAAGCCTGGCAATCCAAGTTGGTGGAGAAGACCAGCCACCTGACACACAAGGCCCCGGAAATGTTATTCTGTCCGACAGCAATGGAGACACAGGTGAGAAACTATGATTACATCACAGCTGATTAAAACCACATTGGATTTTCTTAATTTCTTTTTTTTTTTAATTAATTAATTTATTTATTTGTTTTCGGCTGTGTTGGGTCTTCATTTCTGTGCAAGGGCTTTCTCTAATTGTGGCAAGCAGGGGCCACTCTTCATCGCGGTGCGCGGGCCTCTCACTATCGGGGCCTCTCTTGTTGTGGAGCACAGGCTCCAGACGCGCAGGCTCAGTAGTTGCGGCTCACGGGCCCAGTTGCTCCGCAGCATGTGGGATCTTCCCAGACCAGGGTTCGAACCTGTGTCCCCTGCATTAGCAGGCAGACTCTCAACCACTGCGCCACCAGGGAAGCCTGGATTTTCTTAATTTCTTCATGAGTAAATCAAGTTTCCTTTGGTTTGCTGTCACTTGCTTAAGCTGCAGTTTAGAACTGAAGATTCAGTATTTGTTTCAGGTTTTTGGATGTTTTTGCATTACCAATAATCACACTAATTCCTAAAACTCAAGTACCTTTTTTGTCTTTTTCTTTATAGCTTCGTATGCCTTTTGAAAAGGGCTTTTATCAAACCAACAAAATACATGGAAGCCTCAGCCAATGGAATGTACCATATTAATGTGAAATTTGCATTGCTAAAACAGCACTAATTTTGTCTGAATATGAACGAAAAGCACAAGATAAAAATGTTTATTTTGTTTTTTTTAGATTATCACGATATATTAAGAAATAAAGATTGGAATGAAGATGGAAAAACAAAAGCAAAACAAGCAAATAAAAAACATGTTGGAAATGGATACAGGTGAAGGGGAAGCTCATTGGAAACAAAACTGTAATACTTTTTTTTTGGCCACACTGTGGCACGCAGGATCTTAGTTCCCTGACCAGAGATCGAACCCGGGTCCGCTGCAGTGGAAGATATGAGTCTTAACCACTGGACCGACAGGGAATTCCCGAAACTGTAACACTTTTAAAAATGAAAATGAAAGCACACCCTAAGCTCTGGAAAGATGAATATGTACTTCAGCAAACTTGAGAGAGAAACCAGAGGAACATCAGTGATAAGGGGGTATCAGAGTCTGAACGCCAGCCTGTGCCGTGGAGCACGTGGGATGCATTGTGGAAAGTTGGTCACCACCCGGGATTCTGCGTGAGGTGGCTGGAGTCTCTTCAGACGTTGGCAGGAGACTCCTGTTTTGAAATTCCAGCACTCTCTGTTCTGCATCATTTCATATATTACATAACCTGGTTAAGGCCGGCGTGCATGTCTCTCCCTGTCTTCTAATGGGTACAAGAAGAAACTCTGCTATAATCTCTCTCTGCCCCACAGTGCGGGGTTCTTCTGTACAAAGTCAGCACACAATAAAGGTGTACGTAAGTGAATAGAACACTCCAGTGCCACCGCTCATTCCAGCTTTGGTTCCCTCTTCTGTGAACACAGGAACGAATTCCCAAAGGCAATAGTGTTAGATCTCACTGACGGTCCCTTCTCACCCAATCTGCACAAAGTTCGGGGGGTGGGGGCCGCTGTGGCCTTCGGTGTCTGCGTCAGCCCCTGGCAAGTGGTGGTACCTGGGGAGTGTAGGGGCTGCTTGACTCACCTCCCAGTCTGCTAGTAGTCTGCCAGTTGGACACCGTGACTTCTATTCTATTGAGCCCCATCTCCAGGGACAAGTCATCTGGGAAGTGTAAGTGGCAAATCACATGCTCCCTTAACTTGATGGTAGGGTCGAGGGTAGCAAGAGGGAGATTATTGTAAACCAGGCGGAAGAGAGGGGTCACCGTCAGGAAAGGCAGTAGGAGGCTCATGTGGGCATGGCCGCTGGGGAATTAGTGCATTTCCATCCTCACCCCCAGCTGAGAATAAACCCCATTCGACCACATCTCTTTTTTTCCATACTCATAATGGCATTCACGGAGGTGGGCCTATAGTGGCTCTTACTTCACAGGTGTTTGTGTCATCTGCTCCGGCTGCCCTAACAAAGTACCAAGACTGAGCGGCTTAAACAACAGGAATTTATTTTCGCACCTTTCTGGAGGTCAGGGTGTCCACAGGGCTGCTTCCCTCTGAGGCCTCTCTCCTGGGCGTGTAGAAGGCCATCTCCTCCCTATGTCCTCACATGGTCGTCTGTGTGTGTGTGTCTGTGTCCTGATCTCCTCTTATTCCGAGGACACCACTCATTCGGCAGCCGGACTCGCTCCAATGACCTCATTTCACCTTAATCACCTCTTTAAAGACTGAATCTCCACACACGGTCACATTTGGAGAGGCACTGGGGGTTAGGACTTCCACATATGAATTTGGTGGGTCCTCACTTCCTCCCATAACCCTTTTCCAAAAGTATTTGTTGGCATATTTAACTAACTAACTAATTAAGAGAAAAAGGGAGGTAAGTCAAAGGTGACTTCAGATTCTCTTACACCCTTGGGCATGAGGACAGAAGGTCCCTGGGTAGGTACAGTGTCTGGTCAGGTGTTGAGGGCCAAGCAGAAGATGGGGAGCCTGAACACCTCAAGGATACGTGGTGCAGGGTCGCCCAGGGTTGATGGTGATGAGACAGGTCACCTGGGCACTGTGGACCACAGTCTAACTCTCCTGATGATGACTATTTGGGTTCTTCCCAGTTTGGGGCTATGATAAATGATGCTACAATAAACATGGGGGTCAAATGGTTGGTGGGACACTCGTTCTCTTTTCTCTTGGGCAGACCTAAGAGTAGAATGTCTTGGGCACGTGGTAAGAGTATGTTGAGGCTCATGTCCGATGGCCCAGATGGTTTTCTGAAGTGCTAGCCCAGTTTTCCATCCCCACCAGGACTGATTTAGCATCTCATTTGCTGTTGCTCATCAACAACGCCTGATATGGTCAGTCTCCTTAATTTTAGCCTCATTCTAGAAGGTGAGTAGTGGAAACTCACTGGGATTTGTTTGTGTTTCTCTTATGACTGCTGGTGTTGACCATTTTTGAAATGATATCTTTTGACAAGTGTCTTTGCAAGACTTTACCCACTTTTTATTAGGCTCCTCAGCTTATTGAAATGTAAGATGTGTTTACATATGCAAGTGTTTTGTCAAAAAATATGCTATATATAATATGTCACAGGCAACAAATTATACACTGTGGCTTGCCTTTTTATTTTATCATCTTGGTCACTTCAAGAGAATTTTATGAAGTCCAATTTATCCCTTTTCTCTGCCTTTTTTTAAAATTTCTTTATTTTATTTTAGGCTGTGTTGGGTCTTCGTTGCTGTGCGCAGGCTTTCTCTAGTTGTGGTGAGCGGGGGTTATTCTTCGTTGCAGTGCACAGGCTTCTCATTGCGGTGGCTTCTCTTGCTGTGGAGCATGGGCTCTAGGCACGCATGCTTCAGTAGTTGTGGCTCGTGGGCTTCAGTAGTTGTGGCTCGTGGGCTTCAGTAGTTGTGGCTCGTGGGCTCTAGAGCGCAGGCTAAGCAGTTGTGGCTCACGGACTCAGTTGCTCTGCGGCATGTAGGATCTTCCCGGACCAGGGCTCGAACCTGTGTCTCCTGCATTGGCAGGCGGATTCTCAACCACTGCGCCACCAGGGAAGCCCCTCTCCCCTTCTCTTTTAAGGGTATTCTTATGTGTGTCCTCTCTAAGGAATACCTCCAAATTGTAAAAGTTTACTCCTATGTTTTAGCCTTTGCATTTAGGTCTCTGATCCATTTCAAAATAATTTTGTATATGGTGTTAGATAGCAATTTTTTTTTTCTCATATGGATGTTGAGTTGTTCTAACACCAGGGCATTTTTGTCAATATTAAGTAATCACAAATGTGTAGATCTATTTCTCAGCTCTCTGTTCTGTTCTGTTGATCTATGTGTCCATCTTTTCACCAATAGCAAGCTGTCTTAATTACTGTAACTTTATAATAAGGCTTGAAATCAAGTAGCACAAGCTCTCCAGTCTGGTTCTTCTTCTTCAAAATTGCTTGACTATTGTCCTTTGAAATTCTAAACAAGCTTTAGAATCAATCATCAGTTTTTACAAAAATTCCTATTGAAGTTTTGATTGGCATGTATTCACTTTACATATCAATTTGGGCAGAATGAATATCTTCACGATATGGAGTTTTTCAATCCATGACTATGTTATATCTCTCATTTTATTTATATTTCCTTTAATTCTCAGTACTATGTTGTAGTTTTCCATGTAGAATTTGTACGTTTTACATTTGATTTAGTTTATTGCTATTTGTTTAATATTTCAACAATATTATAAATGGAATTTAAAAAAAAATTTCTTATTATTTGTCACCACTTTGTGGAAATACAACTGATTGACATTAATGTGGACTTTGTGTTTTGTAACCTTGTTAAATTCACATAGTAATTCTAATAGGTATTTTGTTTTGCATAGGCAATTGTGTTGTCTAGGAAACCTTTCCAAATTTTGTCTTATTTCTTGTTTGTTATTTACTTATTGTCTTATTACCATGGTTAAGACTACAAATATGATGTTGAATAGAAGTGGACACCTTCATCTTGCTCGCAGTCGTGGAGAGCATGCAATCTTTCATGATTAACAGTGGTGTCAGCTTTAGGTGTATGCTGATGTCCTTTGTCAGTTTGAAAATTTTCATTCTACCCATAGTTTTCTGAGTGTTGTTAATAAAGGAATTGTAAGTTTTGTCAAAAGTTGTTTCTGCATTTATTGAAATAATCATATCATCTTTCTCCTTTATCTTGCTAATATGATGAATTACATTGGTTGATTTTGCCAAGTTGACTCAGTCTTAAATTCCTGAGATAAACCCCATTTGTGCATGATCTGTAATCCTCTGATAAGTTGCTGGACTCGATTCATTAACATATTTGAAGATTTTTGTTTCTATATCATGAGACGCACAGTCCTGTAAAATGATAATGTACCTATGACCAAGTGGAGTTCATCTCACTAATGCAAGGTTGGTTTGACATTTGAAAGTCAATTAATTAACATACCATATTAATAGAATTAAATTAAAAAATATGTTTATTCAATAGACACAGAAAAATAAGTTTTAAGGAAGTACAGCCCCCATCCATGATTAAAAGCTCATAGCAACCTAGGAAAAAAGGGCAATCTTCCAAACTTAAGGACATCTTTAAAACTTACAGCATCACAATGCTTAGTGAAGACAGACTGATTTTCCCACCTCGGGTGATGGCAAGGATGCCTCCCTCACACTTCTGTTGCATCACACCAGAGATTCTGGCTCGTGCAAGAAAGGTAGACAATGAAGGAGACAGCAAGCAAGCTGGAAAAGTTGGAATAAAACTTTATTCACAAAAGACATAATCATTTATACAGAAAATTTTAAAAATCTACAGAAAGCTAATATAACCAATTGCCAAAGTCAGCAAGATTGCAGAACACCTGGTCAATATACAAAAATTACTTGTACGTCTATATAAACAACGTCAAAATATGTCGCACAAAGGCATTCCCAATGGCTTAAATAAATAAATAAAATGCTTAGTAATAACTTTAATAAATGTTCAAAATTTCTACCCTAAAAATTATAAAACATTCCTGAGAAAATTTTTAAAGGCCTAAATAAAAGGAAAGGTCGAGTATATTTACGGATTGAATGAGTTAATATTTTTTAAGAGAGTGGTTTTCCACAACTTGATCTATATTATCAATTAAATCCCAATCAAACCCTACGGGCCTTTTTGTAGAAATTGAGGAACTAATTCAAAATTTACATGGTAATATAAAGGACTTAGAAGTTCCAAAACAATTTTATGAAAGAAAATTAAAGTTAAAGGACTTATGCTTTTAACTTTAAATTTAAGACTTTCTGTAAAGAGATAAAAACAAAACAATATGGTATTGAGCTAAGGATAGACAGATCTCAATGAGACATTGTTGAGAAGCCAGAAATGCACCCACACTCAAATGGGCAACTGTATTTTTTGGCAAAAGTGACAAGATAATTCACTGGGTTAAGTATAGTCTTCAATAAGTGGCACTGAAACAACTATGTACTGGATGGGGAAAAAATAATGTTAACTCTTCCTACATACCCCACACAAAATTACTCCAAAATGAATCATAATAGGTAAATGTAAGAGCTAAAATCATAACAATTGCAAAAATTACATAGGAGAAAATCTTCATGACCTTGGATCAGGCATATATTTCTTTAAAAGGACACACAACACACATACACATCCCACAAGGCAAAAAGAATAATTTTTGAAAATTGAATTTTATCAAAACGGGAAGTTTTGCTTGTTGAAAAACTCCATTAATAGAATAAAAAAAAATGAAAATGCAAGCCACAGATTGGGAGAAATATCTGCAAAACCTATATCTGCAAAAGGACTTGCGACCAGAATATATAAAGAACTCTTACGATGCAAAAATTAGAAGAAGAACAACGCATTTTAAAAATGACCACAAGAATTGTACAGCCACTTCAGAAAAAAAGGTATATGGATGGCCAACAAGCACATGCAAAGATGATCAATGTCATTAGTTATTTGGAAAATTCACATTAAACCATAATGAAATGCCACTTTGTTCTGAAACATACGTGTGGGATTTTACCTCAGGGAGGTGACTGAGTTTCAATATTGAGAGCTTAATGCCATCGAAAGAAGAATTTATTACTCACTTTTCACATATCAGATCAGACAACATTCCAAGTTTCTTTAAACAGTCTATGCTGGTTGGGATGTGAAGAAACGTGCAGTCTCTTATACTGATATTTGAAGTACAAAACAGAACAGAAATTTGGCAATTCCAGCTAAAACCACACATTTAGTCACCCTACGGCCCAGATATCCCATTTCTTAGGTTCCAGGATGAAGCTGCACCTTCTCCAGCAAGAGCCTGTAAGAAAGCTGCCGACCGCAGCACCATTAATAAAGTACATGCTTATAACCAGCACAAAGACCCTTCACTAGGGGTCTGGTTGAATAACTATGATGCACCCTTGAAGACAATACTATTCAGGTACTTTTGGGAAAAAAGGGAAAATTCTCTAGAAAGTAATTCGTAGTGATCTCCTTGAGTTATTGTTAAGAAAACATAGCAAGTTTGGGAAGGAGGTATGTAACCTGAGAAAGAAAGGGAGAGGGTTTATTGACTTACGGTCATGAACGTGTGCATGTATTTGCTTACCTTTGCAAAAAGAAATGCTGGGGAGACTTGTAGGAGTTAATGAGGGCAGAGACGGACAGCAGGAGGGCAGGAGCGATGGAAAACAGGGGAGACAAAGGGGCCAAGACTGCTGAGCGCACGTCCCGTGACAACCATGGAAGTTGCTGAATTACAAAAATTCAGTCGAAAAGAGGAAAAGTCCTAAAATTAATTTAGGTAGGAAAAAAATAAATCTTTGTATAAAATTGATAACAGATAAAATACTATCTTCAAGTAATTTTGAATACTGTTTTGTGGATCCCAAGTGTGATATTTTCTATATGCAAAATAATTTACAAAGAAAAAAAAAACTGTACTGACTTATTTATTGTTAGTAGTAATGTTGATATTTATGGTTTTGAAACTTTATGTGTATTTCAAAATAAATCAATAAATATACAGGGGTGAAAGAAACAAGACTTTCAATATATGAGGAGACATATAAAGAAATATTAACATTAAATATGAGTTAAAATATATGTGTGCTTATCTCAGATATAGTTTAGTATCTACCATAATTCACGATCTATATATATAATATATATTTTTTCTCAGACTAATGTAAAAATCTAGAAAAGTCAGAGATTTCAAAAGATAAATATAAAAACATGCTCTTCTTCTCATCCCATTATACTATACACCCAATTCATCATATTCGTATATAATTTTTTAAAATTCAAGTATAGTTGATTTACACTGTTGTGTTGGTTTCAGGTGTACAGCACAGTGATTCTAGTGTATATACATACATATGTATTATTTTTCAGATTCTTTTCCATTATAGGTTATTATAAGGTATTGTATATAGTTCCCTGTGGTATACAGTATGTCCTTGTTGTTTATCTATTATACATATATAATAGATTTGTTAATCCTAAACTTCCAATTTATCCCTCCCCTGACCGTATATAACTTTTAAAAATCACCAAATATTTATAAAAGTCAAAAAATATAGAAGGCAGTTCCTGGCTTTGCATCTCCAGGAGGATGCTGCCTCTACCGTCCCCTTGTCACATGCCCTGCCTTCCTGTGCTCAGAGGAGGCATCATATATTGTGGGTCCCACATCTTCTCCAGCCCTCATGCCCTGAATGTCTCTGAAGACACACACAGTCAAGGTACTGACCCTTATCACCACAAGGTTCCTTCCTGTTCCCCTTTGTAAACACGCCCCCTCCCTCTTACTTCCTAACTCCCACACTTTGTCTCTCCTACCTGGCAACCACCAAACTGTTCTCCATTTCTAAACTTTTGTAATTTCAAAATGTTCTCCTGGTGGAATCACGCAGTGTATAACCTTTGGCATTGGCTTTTGTCCTTCAGCCTAATTCTCTGGAGATTCATGCGAGTTCTTGTGTGGACCAACAACTCACTCCTGCACACGGTTGAGCATTAGTTTGTTCTACCTACTGAAGGACATCTGGGCTGATTCCAGTTTCTGTCTATTATACATAAGGCTAATATGAACATCCGTGTACAGGGTTTGTGTGAACGTAAGTTTCTGTTTCTCTGGGAATGATGCCCAAGAATGCAATCTCTAGACTTCATGGTAGCTGCAAGTTTAGTTTTATAAGAAACTGTCAAACTAGTTTCCAGAGTGGATTTACCATGTTATATTCCCACCAGCACTGGATGAATGATCTCGTTTCTCTGCATTCTTACCAGACTTTGATGTTATCTCTATTTTATTTTTTTTAACTTTAGCCATTCTGATAGGTGCATATATTTCACTGTGGTTTTAGTTTGCATTTCCTTGATGGCTAATGACGTTGAACATCCTTCATATGCTTATTTGCCATCTATATATCCTTTTCGGTGAAATTTCTTTTGACAATATTAATTGGATTGTTTTTTATTGTTTTAGTTTACTCTTTTGCTTTGAGTAGTCTTTATATATTCTAGATACTAGTCCTTTGTCGGATATATGGTTTGGCCAAAAAGTTTGTTCAGTTAGTGAATATATTGTTGAATAAAATTCTTGGTGAAAATGAAAAATGTGTCTTTTATTTTTACTTAAAACCGAACAAACTTTTTGGCCAACCCAATATTTTCTGTCTGCAACTTACCTTTTCATTCTTTCAGAGAACACAAGTTTTAAGTTGGATGAAGCCCAATGTATCAAATTTTCCTTTTATGGATTGTGCTTTTGGTGTTCAGTCTACAAATTCTTTGCCTTGCTTTAAATCTTGACGATTTTCTCCTCTATTTTTCTAAAAGTTTCATAATTTGACAGTTAAGTCTGTGATCCATGTTTAATTTTTGTATAAGATATGAGACTTGGGTTGGAGTGTGTGTGTGTGTGTGTGTGTGTGTGTCTGTGTGTGTGTGACTTATGGATGTCCAATTGCTCCGACACCATTTGTTGAAAAGACTAACTTTCCTCCATTTAATTGCTTTGCATCTTTGTCAAAATAAGTCAGGAATATTCGTCTGGGTTTGTTTTTGGATTGCCTTTTCTGTTTCAATGATGTAATGTCTTGACGTCCGGTAAACTGATTCGTCTCACTTTATCCTTCTTTGTCAAAATTGTTTTAGCTATCGTAAGGTTTGTGCCATTAAAAATAAGTTTTACAGTAAGCTTGTCTGTATCTACAAAACCCTTGCTCGGAATCTAAGTAGTGCTTTAAACACTTGTTCTCACTGAATTTTTCACTAAAAATATCATAAAAGTCCAGTTTGCTTCTGGTCAAGTTTCCTTTTCCCCAAATGTCTGTGTGCTGGGAACAGGTCATTTGAGATGCAAAAATAAAAATTCACGCTCACTTTCCTCAAGGAATGCAAAGTTTGGGGCTGACTGCTAACTCAGGAATTTATTTTAAAAACTAAATGTTATTTTAAGTGTGTATTTCCATTGGGCCTTAAAATTTAACATCCCAAGTCAACTGTGCTTTACACTGGAGAGCAGGGCTCCTGAGGCATGCTCGGATCTGCCTGGATTACGAGTGTCCATGACACTCAGGTGAAGAGGAATCTCCAAGGAGGGAAGCGGGGGTTAAAACGTAAGCAAGTCTCCCTGTGATCTTTTTGTTTCTTTCCCTCAACACCCTGCTGTACCTTTTAGAAGTAAAGGTGAATAACCAAGAGCAAGCCATCCACTCATTCTTTCATTCATTCAGTCAATACTTGTCTAGCTCCCACGATTTGCCAGGCCTGAAGTCAGGTCAGAGAACCGTCACACCAGGACACCAGCAGCAGCTCTGGCTGTGGCTGCCACAGAGCCCCAAGGCAGAGGGATGAAGGAGCACCGTGGGGAGGATGCTCTCAGGGGAAGCAACGTGTAGAGACTGATGTGGGAGGGGGTGTGGCTGCAGGAAGAAGGGTCAGCAGGCCAGGGGGCCCGAGCAGAGAGCAAGGGGGCAACCAGCCCGATGGCTGCCTGCCAGTGGAACTAAGCAGCAAGGGCCTTCCACCTGGTGGATGCAGGGAAGCCTTTGGAACTGTGGGGATTCCCAGGAAGCAGCACCCTTTCCTAGCCTGGCTCTGAGCAGGTTGAGGCATAGAATGGAACGTGGAGGCCTCTGTAATCACTGCCGGGGCCAAGCTGCCGGCCTCTCTGCCTGAGCAAGGCCTCTCTGCAGGTCTGTGTGGAAGATCCAATCCGTCTAGTTGAAATGGAGAGAATGAGAGCAGAGAGGATTGTTTCTAGAAGCAGCTTAAGTGCCAGAAAGGCACAGAGTTCTATTCTGGGAGTGAGGGGTGTGTGCACGGTGAGGGCCTGCCAGGGCCTAGAGTCTCCCTACCCCGCCCCAGCCTCTCTTCTGCTTTCCTTTCTAGGCTACACTCTGCCCACCCCCTTGGCCATCCCCCCATCTTTCTGTCTTCCAGAGCCCTTCTCTCTACTCTTAACTTTAATTTTCTAAAATACCTTTACTGTGTGTAGAGAAAAGATGCAGAATTCCATCCAGGGCAAAGGCATCCCTCTCCCTATAGAGGCATGCAGGTGGCCGGTGGCAGCAACGCTGTCCTTCCCCTCCAGAGGCCTCTGTGACGGTGCCTTAGCCCTGAGCAGAGCAAGTGGCCACGGGGTGAGCCGCTAACCTGCAGGTCCCAGACGAGGGGCCCAGGGTCCTGTAGGGAGCACCCTGCCCGGGAAGCCTCTCTCTACCTGCCACGCTCTGGACGATGGCCCAAAGACACATAAGTGACAGTCTAAACTGCAAATCCAAGACTTTGTTTATCTTTATATTTTGAAGGGTGGGGGGATGAAGAGAGGAAGAGACAAAAATGCAAATTTTTGACAACCTGTTTTTTTTTTTTAAGAAAGCGCTCCTAAATTAGTTCACTATACTTCTGTGACTCTTCTTTTTAAATGATAACACATATTTTTCTTTTAATTTTCAAAGTGTAAAATATTTCACATGGTAGGAATGTACAGAGCAATAGAATCCCACGTAACCATCATTCCAAGTTAATAATCTTTTGTGACATTTGCAGCAGATGTATTTTTCAGAAATAAAACATGACTAACACAGTGGACTCCCCTCACCCCTCTTCCCAGGCACTCAGTGGGCCTGCAGCAGAGGGGAGACCTTCCTCCCCACAGCATTACTGCAGTCCCCACCCGCATGTGTAAATAGCACACATATTGCTGGGTTTTGTCAAATTCTGTCATCGGCATCAAGTTGTCTGTATCCTTTTTTAAAAAAAATATTATTTTCCCCGCTCAACTCTATATTCTCAGGACTTATTCATGTTGATACCAGCAGAGCTATCTTACTCATTTTCATCCCTGGGAACATTCTGTTCCATGGAATATGCCGCAGACTCTGTATCCAGGCCTCTCCTGCCATTTAGGACGTTTCCAGCCCTGCACTTTGCAAACAATGCTGCAAGCGCTGTGCTGGGGCCTCCGTGCCCCTGCCTGGCATTTTTCTTGCGGTGGGACAATGAGGCAAGGAATCCAGGGTGAGAGGGAGTGGGCATCTCCTGCTCTTTCAGATGTGGCCAAATGCCTCCCTAATTCCTTTGGAGCCATTTCAACTAGCATGGCAGGGAGAGCGAGTGCCCTGTCTCTGCACACCCTGGGCCTTGTTTGGTGTCATCCAGCGGGCGTAAAGTGGCATCTTATACACCGTATGATCTCCCTGTCAAGAGTGAATGCGCGCCTCTGCTAACTAAGCTCTTAGGTCTCCTCTGTGTGGAGGGTCTGCCTGCATCCCTGGCCCATTTCTCCATTGGGTGGCTTGCCTTCACCCGCTGACGTTGGGAACCCTTCCTGATTCTGCAGAGCAGTCTTTGTCATTTAGGTGGGCCGCAAATATCTTCTATCTTCAGCAATTTATTTTCTATCCAACTGAAGTTTTTACTTTTAATGCAATCAAATGTATCAAACTTTTCTTTCTGCATTCCTTCCAGTATTAAAAAAAAAAAAACATCCTCCCTTACCCCTGGCTCTGCAACCCAGCTGTGTCAGAGTGTGTGGGAGAGCTTAGGGAGGGCTGGTGTGTGCGCCTGACTACGTGCCGCCGAATCGTGGTCTGGGCGAGCCGTTTGGGTGCACAAACCGAGAGTTAGCAAAAGGATATGAAGCATGGCCCCAGACAAACGCCCTATACAGCCTCGCTTCTCTGATGAAAGCAATTGTCAAAACACACTTCCTTCTCCTCCCATGTTTTCTTGCGAGCTTGGATCCTACCTGCTCCGGCCGGTCGGAGCGACTCGCGCCGTCTCTGCAGCCCCCTGGGCGCGCTCACACCCGCACTCACGCCCCACGGTGCGCTCCGGAGTGTAAAACGGAGAATGCGAAGCGAGTGATGGAGTAGCTGCCGGAGGGACTGAGGGTGGGGTGGGGAGAGGTGGGGGATGGAGGTGAGCTAAGTTCTTCCAACGACTGTCTTGCAGAAACACTTAAAAGAAAAGGGAAAAGAAAAAACGACAACTCTTATCTCTTTCCACTTGCCCAGAGCAGCTCCCGCGGCGCGCGGACCTCCCCGGGCAGCGCGCGTGTGCGCGCACACGTGTGTGCGAGTCCACGCCGTGAACGTGGAGGGCTGAGGACTCTCGAACACTTCTCTTTCCAGACAGCCGCCGATTGCAGGACGAGGGCGCTCGGGTCTTCGCTGCCCCGGAAACGGGTCTGCAGTAACTCGGATCCCTCATCCCGTACCCGGCCCGCGACCCTCCCCCCACCCCTGCACCCGCCATCCAGTTCCCGCTCGGCGCTCCAGGCCCGGGACTCGGACGCCGGCGGGGACCTGGGCGCGGGGCCGCGCGCACGCCTCGCCACTAGGGTCTGCGGTTCCGGGCGGGCGGGGAGGAGGGATGAGCCGAGAGCCAGGGGAGCACGCAGGCCAAGCCTGCAGGATGCTGAGAAATGGCGAGGGAAGGATTCTCGGGGCGCAGCGCAGGAGAAACTTCAGGAAGCGCGTCGGAGGCGGGGCATCTGTGGAGAGGATGGGCACTGTGCTGCCACTAAAGGAGACCGGGAGGGACACGTTAGCGGCCGGGAGACCTCGCAGTCGTCCGAGCTCCGGGGTCGAGCCGCTGGTGGGAGAGCCGGGTCGCCGGCTGAGCCCAGAAAGTGCAGAAGAGAGCTCCCTGCGTCCTGGGGCCCCAGCCCGGGTCCCCACCCGCGGCGCTGCCCGCAGGGCCCAGGCTTTCGGGCCCGTTTGAAAACCCCGGGCCGCGTCCCAGCTCGGGGTTCCTGGACAGGAGCGGCGGGGACCCCTGGGCCTTGCACGGGTTCGCCTACGACTTTGTTTTCCAGACACACGTGGCCACATCAGAAGAGAGTTTGAGAACCTCGGAAATCCAAAGTGTCCATAGAATCGTGAGCGGGCTCAACCCCGCTTGGAAGGCATTTACGTTTCATTTTGACTTAAATTTTGTACAATTTATAGCGACGTGTTTCGGTTTTCCAAAAAAGAAAAGAAAAGAAAAACAAAGGAAAACGCAGATCTCTCGCGCTCTTTCTCCTTGTTTTTGCTGTCACTCGCTCCGCAGTCCCGCCAGGAAGTGCGGGCACAGGAGAACTCGGTTAGGAACACACTGGAAATGTGCCTTATACATTGAAACGACTTACATTTCACACATGACTTTACACTGGAAATGTGCCTTATACGTTGAAACGACTTACATTTCACACGTGGCTTTATTCGGGGCAACAACGTAAAATGTGTCTCTTTAATCTTAACTGACCCGCCTCCAAATTTACACGTTCCACAATGGCACCTATTTTCCCACCAAACTCTTACAAACTCCCCGGAAGACAGGGCAAAAGGCGGAAAGAGAGAAAGGTCGAGCGAGACTCAGGTTTTATTGAAATGCTCCAGGGTTATTGTCCTTCTTCTCCGAATCAAACCGACGTGGGAGGAGGCAGGTTGGGAAGCCCGCCGCCCGTCGGTGGCCGGGGACAGCGCCGGGGCCACCGCGATGGGGACGAGGCGGCAGCCGCGGGCCACAGCGCCCCCTCGCCGCCCGCGCGCACGACTTCGGGCCGCGTCGCCGCTCAGCCTGCCCGGCTCCCGGGAGCCCCAGGACGGAGGTGGAGGGCGCCTCGGCCTGCGCCGCCGCCGCTTTCCGGGGAGGACCCGGAGCCCAAGCCCGCGCGCGTTTCTGCCGTTTCCCAGAGCTTGGCCTCCAGGAAACCACAGCTCCTTGAAACGCGCATGTCCACGCCGACTTGTTCCAAAGGCATCGGCCACTGTTGGGACAAGAAACAGTAATGTGACAGTGTTAACAACCACCACACCCGCTTTTTTTTTGAATGCACATCTGGGGCAAAGGGGCATGGGGATCCACCGTAAACCTGAAAGCTCACTGCCCAGGTTAATGGTTCCGTGTGAGCGCGCTTTCCGGGCACTTACCCGGTTGGCCCTGCGTGCCGGCCCTTCTCTTTAAATCCAGCTTGGAGGGCAACTGAAAGCAACAGAAGCCAAGTGTACGTCCGGACCGAGACGCTCCACAGGCCTGAAAGCCCTCCACGACCGTGAGCGAAGCATCTAGGTCCCTGCTCTCGGAGAGAGGAGGCCTGGCGGCTCGGGGCGCAGCCGAGCGCTCCACGCGGTGACCCGAGACTCAGTTCCCGCGAATCCAGGCCACAGTCGCAGGCGGCCGCGCTCCCAGCCACCGCGTCGAGCCTCGACACATGCAGCCTGTTCTTTCGATTGAGTTTTTAAAAAGAAGACCAAGCCAACTTTAATCTACGAAAAGGGAAAGTGATTTTAAAAAATCGGAGAGCTTTAAAGCGAAACAGAGTTTATATATCCCAATAACAATGCTAAGCGTAAGTTTTAATGTCTCTGCGTAGGCATTTTAATTTGCTACAGTCACTACTAATAAAAACGGCATGTAGGGCGATTCGACCGTTTAATAGTGCAAGGTAGACGGTTTTTATTAGTAGCAGGCAGCAGTACGGAAAATTCAGATTTCAGTGGAGGAGTATAATTGCTGGGGGATAAAATACACTCAGAGAAGAGTCTGTCTTCAGAATCAGCAGCGCCGAGCTAAAGGCAGAGGGAAGTGCCAGGCAGCCCTTTCTGGAGATGCACCCTGGGCGAGTCGAGACCCTCCAAAGCCACGTGCACATGTCTGGTTATACACTTAATTGATGTCAAAATCGAGTGTATCGGAGCTTATGCTCCTGTTCCAAACTGGGGATGTTTTTGTAATAATTCGCTGTTTTCTTTTCTGCCCCTGGCAGAGATCAGGCCCAGGAGAGAGATCGAGGGAGGGCGAGGGAGGGCGAGGGGGGGCAGGCCCAAATGCTAATGAGACAACAGCAGGCGCTGGTCTTTGGAAATGGAAATACTCAGGCCAGTCTTCCTTGGAGATAAACATTAGACCTGATTTTTTCACTTAAACTATGTAATTGGAAGCGAATCGAAGGCCTGTAACCTGATCTGCTGCTGTTTACGTTGGTCATCCAACGTGTGTCTGTCTCATTTATGGCCTCTTCCCGGCCGAATACCCTCCCAGGAAGACCACAAATGCCGTGGGTCCTGTCAAAGGCATGCGCCACAGGGCTGCTGGGGCCTCTGGCTCTCTCTCCTTCTCTTTCCTTTTTAACGCTAGGATAATTGATTTAAAATATCTGCCCTGAACTGAATTAGGACGTCCTGCTTGGGGTCACAGCATTGTTGAAACTCCCCTGCTGGGTGCTCACAGCGGCCCAGAGTGTGTGGGAAGTAGTGGGGGAGGGGCGGGGCGGAGGGGCTGTGTTTGGGGGGGAGGTGGCGAGTGAGGTGTAGCGGGAGCGGGCTGGGGTTTGTAGGCAGCGTGGGGGGACAGGAGGGAGCGAGTCGCTTGGGGGCTCGGGGGAGAGGCGGCTGGTTAAAGGGCCTGGACCGCACCTGCCGGGAGCCACGCACCCGCAGGCCAAGGAGGGTGGGTTCTGCTCAAGCCCGGCACTGCCGTTTACATCTGGTTCCCTTGGACCTAGGGAAAGACAGACGCACCCTGACTGCCTCGAAGGTTCCGCAGGCGATCAGGCCGCAGACTGGGGCCTCATGGTCCCCGCGCTGCAGCCGCAGCCAGCAGAGCGGCCGCAGGACGCGCGCGCGGCGCCCGCGCGACCGCGACCCGAACGCGATAACTCTGGCCACTCTGAGAGCTGCCCAACCAACAGGGGGCTGCGGGAAGGGGGGGTCTGCGGGCCGGAGCTCCCACCTACCGCTTTCTCCCCCTACAGGTCACCCACCCGAGACGGCCGCCGAGGAAGTGGCACCTGTTGTGTGGGCCACCCCGCCGTATCCGCACACACCCGACCCCCCGTGGACCTCCTGAGAGCCACCGGTGACCTCCCCCCACCTCCCCCCGTCCCCCAGCCCAGTCGCCAGACGCCAGCTTCCGCTGGCCCGGCCCCCAGAGAAGGTATGGGGAGAAGGGTGTTTTCGAGGAACTGGGGGTCCCAGGGCCCTTTTCCTAGCATCTCGCCGCTGGGCCCTGCGAAGCTCCTCCCGAGTCGCCTGTTACCTGAGCTACCTGTGCCGCCGACTGCGCCGCCCGTGCCACCAGCCTGTCGTTTTCTTGTCCCTTCCCGAGTGACAGCGAGGCTTCACGTCGTGCCAGAGGCGGTCTGTCCAGTGACAATCATTCCCCAGAGTGTTTTACAACACACATCCGAAAGAGGAGTCAACTTATTAAAACAAAATAAAATAAAACTCTTTGGAGGGGGTGGCGTCTTCCCGGACGAAGCACTGGAGGCGTGGGCTAAAACGCTTCCTAGAGCAGAAAGTCCTAACACCCCGGGACCGGCTTGCCACTACGGACTTCGGGGCAGAAAGCTCACCTCAGGGCCCTCCTGGCAGTTTGCAACGAAAGTGCCCCGTATCCGGGTCCCGCGGGGACAAGCTGGGCGGCGCGGGGCCGGAGACCACACGCGAGGCCACGCGGGGAGCTTCGCACCGCGCGGCAGGCAGGGTGGACGCAGGAAGGTGGAAGTCAGCGCCACGCACGGCACCCCCAAGAGGACCCGGGCCTCGGGTGCCACACTCCCGCCCCATCACCCGCGGCTCTCGGCCCTTGCACTAGGGTCCTGCGCTCAGTCACCCGGGCGGAGAGGGGGCACGGGCCGTTCGTCCCCCCAAGTGGCAGCCCGGCGGCCTCAGCCGGGTTCTCGCGGGCCGAGCTGGGGGCGGGGCAAGGGAAGGGGGCCAGCGCGGCTGGGTCTGGGGGGCTGGCCGAGGAAGGTGGGAGGGCGGGTGCCGGGAGTCCGCGCGAGTGGGAGGGGGTGCGCACTGCTCGGCCCCGCCAGGCTGCGGGGCCGCGAGCCGCGGGCTGGGTCTGCGCGAGAGACGACTGCGCCACAAAAGCCTGCGCGTCGCTATCGCCTCCTCCTCCCTCCTTCCTCCCTCCCGCCGCCCGCTCCTCCGCCCCACTCCCGGGCCCGTCTCCGCCCCTCCCCCGGCCGCGGCCTGGCAGCTGGAGCCGGCAAAGCGGGCGGGGCAGGGGAGGGGGCGGGCGCCCGAATATGCAGATGAGCTTGTGACGGACAGCTCTGCGTTCCAATGTCCCTCGGAAACTCGAGCGCTCCTTCCTCAACTCCTCACTCCCGAGTCCAGACTCCCCCAAACCCCGACCGCCGGCCTGGCGCGCGGCTGCGCCCACCGGCTCCGCGCTGCCGCTGCCGAGGCCGCCGCCGCCGCCCAGCCGCTCCCCCGGCCCGCGGGCCGCCCGGGCTAGTGTGCAGGCCGGCCTGC